>NC_052244.1:0-7500 GCF_013401445.1 Tripterygium wilfordii
TATTTCGCATCTTTATCTAACGAAACGTTGTAAGAAAGCTAAACTAGCAAGTTGGACTTCTAAGAACACTAGATAGAGTATAACGGTCGACTTTGATGCTTTGGAATTGCTCAACTCTCTCTCTCTAGACGAGCTTTTCACGTTTTTATGCAATTTCAAACAAAACTTGATCTATTTGCATCTTTATCTAACAAAATGTTGTACAACAGCTAAACTAGCAAGTTAGACTTCTAATAATAGTAAATAGAGTACAACGATCCACTTTGCTGCTTTGGAATTGCTCAACTCTTTCTATAGACGTGTTTTTCACATTTTTGTGCAATTTCAAACATAACTTGGCCTATTCACATCATTAGCTAATGAAACGTTGTACAAAAGGTAAACTCACAAGTTAGACTTCTAAGAACACTAAATAGAGTACAATGTTCCACTTTGATGCTTTGAAGTTGCTCAACCCTCTCCATAGACGACCTTTTCATGTTTTTGTGTAATTTGAAACATAACTTGGTCTATTCGCATCTTTATATAACGAAACGTTGTAAGAAAGCCAAACTAGCAAGTTAGACTTCTAAGAACACTAGATAGAGTATAACGGTCGACTTTGATACTTTGGAATTGCTTAACTCTCTTTATAGATGAGCTTTTGACGTTTTTGTGCAATTTCAAACAAATTTGATCTATTCGCATCTTTATCAAACAAAACGTTGTACGAAAGCTAAACTCGTAAGTTGGACTTCTAAGAACACTAAATAGAGTACAATGGTCCACTTTGATGCTTTGGAATTGCTCAACTCTTTCCATAGACGTGCTTTTCACGTTTTTGTGCAATTTCAAACATAACTTGGCCTATTCACATCTTTATCTAACAAAACGCTGTACGAAAGCTAAACTAACAAGTTAGACTTCTAAAAACAATAAATAGAGTACAACGGTGCACTTTGATTCTTTGGAATTCCTCAACTCTCTCCATAGACGCACTTTTCACGTTTTTGTGCAATTCGAAACATAATTTGTCCTATTCACATTTTTATCCAACAGAACATTGTACGAAAGCTAAACGAGCAAGTTAGACTTCAATGAATAGTAAATATAGCACAACGGTCCACTTTGATTCATTAGAATTGCTCAAGTCTCTCCATAGTCATGCTTTTCACATTTTTGTGCAATTTCAAACATAACTTGGCCTATTCACATCTTTAGCTAATGAAACATTGTACGAAAGCTAAACTAGCAAGTTTGACTTCTAAGAACACTAAATAGAGCACAATGTTCCACTTTGATTCTGTGGAATTACTCAACTCTCTCCATAGACGTGCTTTTCACGTTTTTGTGCAATTTGAAACATTACATGGTCTATTCACATCTTTATCTAATGAAACGTCATAGAAATCCAAACTAACAAGATAGACTTCTAAGAACACTTAATAGAGTACAATGGTCCACTTTGATGCTCTATGATTGCTCAACTATATCGATAGACGAGCTTTTGATGTTTTCGTCAAATTTCAAACATAACTTGGTCTATTAGCATCTTTAGCTAATGAAACGTTGTACGGAAGATAAACTAGCAAGTTTGAATTCTAAGAACACTAAATAGAGTACAACGTTCCACTTTGATGCATTGAAATTGCTCAACTCTCTCCATAGACGCGCTTTTCACGTTTTTTTTCAATTTCAAACATAACTTGGCCTATTCGCATCTTTACTTAATGAAAAGCTGTACGAAAGCTAACTAGCAAGTTTGACTTCTAAGAACACTAGATAGAGTATAATGGTCGACTTTGATGCTTTGGAATTGCTCAACTCTCTCGATAGACGAGCTTTTCACATTTTTGTGTAATTCAAACAGAACTTGGTCTATTCGCATCTTTATCTTAGAAAACGTTGTACGAAAACTAAACTTGCAAGTTAGACTTCTAAGAACAGTAAATAGAGTACAACGATCCACTTTGATACTTTGGAATTGCTCAACTCTCTCCATAGACATGCTTTTCACGTTTTTGTGCAATTCCAAACATAATTTGGCCTGTTCGCATCTTTATCCAATAAAACGTTGTACGAAAGCTAAACTAGCAAGTTAGACTTCTAAGAACAGTAAATATAGTACAACGGTCCACTTTGATCTTTGGAATTTCTCAACTCTCTCCATAGACGTGCTTTTCATGTTTTTATGCAATTCGAAACATAATTTGGCCTATTCGCATCTTTATCGAACAAAACGTTGTACAAAATCTAAACTAGAAAGTTAGACTTCTATGAACAGTAAATATAGTACAACGGTCCACTTTGATTCTTTGGAATTGCTCAACTCTCTCCATAGTCGTGCTTTTCACCTTTTTGTGCAATTTCACACTTAACTTGTCCTATTCACATCTTTCGCTAATGAAGCGTTGTACGAAAGCTAAACTAGCGAGTTAGACTTCTAAGAACACTAAATAGAGTACAATGTTCGACTTTGATGCTTTGGAATTGCTCAACCCTCTCCATAGACGGGCTTTTCACCTTTTCGTGTAATTTGAAACATAACTTGGTCTATTCGCATCTTTATATAACGAAACATTGTAAGAAACCCAAACTACCAAGTTAGACTTCTAAGAACACTAGATAGAGTATAACGGTCGACTTGATGCTTTGGAATTGCTCAACTCTCTCCGTAGATGAGCTTTTCACGTTTTTGTGCAATTTCAAACAAACTTGATCTATTCGCATCTTTATCTAACAAAACGTTGTACGAAAACCAAACTCGCAAGTTAGACTTCAAAGAATAGTAAATAGAGTACAACGGTCCACTTCAATGCTTTAGAATTGCTGAACTCTTTCCATAGATGTGCTTTTTACGTTTGCAATTCAAACATAACTTGGCCTATTCGCATCTTTGTCTAACAAAACGTTGTAAGAAAGCTAAACTAACAAGTTAGACTTCTAAGAACAATAAATAGAGTACAACAGTCCACTTTGATGCTTTGGAATTGCTCAACTCTCTGTATAGAAGTACTTTTCACCTTTTTGTGCAATTCGAAACATAATTTGGCCTATTCGCATCTTTCTCCAACAAAACATTGTACGAAAGATAAACTAGCAAGTTAGACTTCTAGGAATAGTAAATATAATACAACTGTCCACTTTGATTCAAACAAACTTGATCAATTCGCATCTTTATCAAACAAAACGTTGTACGAAAGCTAAACGAACAAGTTAGACTTCAATGAACAGTAAATATAGCACAACGGTCCACTTTGATTCTTTAGAATTGCTCAACTCTCTCCATAGTCGTGCTTTTCACATTTTTGTGCAATTTCAAAAATAACTTGGGCTATTCGCATCTTTAGCTAATGAAACGTTGTACGAAAGATAAACTAGCAAGTTTGACTTCTAAGAACACTAAATAGAGTACAATGTTCGACTTTGATGCTTTGGAATTGCTCAACGCTCTCCATAGACGGGCTTTTCACCTTTTCGTGTAATTTGAAACATAACTTGGTCTATTCGCATCTTTATATAACGAAACATTGTAAGAAAGCCAAACTACCAAGTTAGACTTCTAAGAACACTAGATAGAGTATAACGATCGACTTGATGCTTTGGAATTGCTCAACTCTCTCCATAGATGAGCTTTTCATGTTTTTGTGCAATTTAAAACAAACTTGATCTATTCGCATCATTATCTAACAAAACGTTGTATGAAAACTAAACTCGCAAGTTGGACTTCAAAGAATAGTAAATAGAGTACAACGGTCCACTTCAATGCTTTAGAATTGCTCAACTCTTTCCATAGACGTGCTTTTTACGTTTGCAATTCAAACATAACTTGGCCTATTCGCATCTTTATCTAACAAAATCTTGTATGAAAGCTAAACTAACAAGTTAGACTTCTAAGAACAATAAATAGAGTACAACGGTCCACTTTGATGCTTTGGAATTACTCAACTCTCTCTATAGACGTACTTTTCACCTTTTTGTGCAATTCGAGACATAATTTGGCCTATTCGCATCTTTATCCAACAAAACATTGTACGAAAGATAAACGAGCAAGTTAGACTTCTATGAATAGTAAATATAATACAACTGTCCACTTTGATTCAAACAAACTGATCTATTCGCATCTTTATCAAACAAAACGTTGTACGAAAGCTAAACGAGCAAGTTAGACTTCAATGAAAAGTAAATATAGCACAACGGTCCACTTTGATTCTTTAGAATTGCTCAACTCTCTCCATAGTCGTGCTTTTCACATTTTTGTGCAATTTCAAACATAACTTGGCCTATTCGCATCTTTAGCTAATGAAACGTTGTACGAAAGATAAACTAGCAAGTTTGACTTCTAAGAACACTAAATAGAGTACAACTTTCATTTTGATTCTTTCGAATTACTCAACTCTCTCCATAGACGTGCTTTTAACGTTTTTGTGCAATTTCAAACATAACTTGGCCTATCGCATCTTTACCTAATGAAAAGTTGTACGAAAGCTAACTAGCAAGTTTGACTTCTAAGAACACTAGATAGAGTATAATGGTCGACTTTGATGCTTTGGAATTGCTAAACTCTCTCTATGGACGAGCTTTTCACATTTTTGTGTAATTCAAACAAAACTTGGTCTATTCGCATCTTTATCTAAGAAAACGTTGTACGAAAGCGAAACTAACAAGTTAGACTTCTAAGAACAGTAAATAGAGTACAACGGTCCACTTTGATGCTTTGGAATTGCTCAACTCTCTCCATAGACATGCTTTTCACGTTTTTGTGCAATTCCAAACATAATTTGGCCTATTCGCATCTTTATCCAATAAAACGTTGTACGAAAGCTAAACTAGCAAGTTAGACTTCTAAGAACAGTAAATATAGTACAACGGTCCACTTTGATCTTTGGAATTGCTCAACTCTCTCGATAGACGTGCTTTTCATGTTTTTGTGCAATTCGAAACATAATTTGGCCTATTCGCATCTTTATCGAACACAACGTTGTACGAAAGCCAAACTAGCAAGTTAGACTTCTATGAATAGTAAATATAGTACAACGGTCCACTTTGATTCTTTGGAATTGCTCAACTCTCTCCATAGTCGTGCTTTTCACATTTTTGTGTAATTTCGAACATAACTTGGCCTATTCGCATCTTTAGCTAATGAAACGTTGTACGAAAGTTAAACTTGCAAGTTAGACTTCGAAGAACACTAAATAGAGTACGATGTTCGACTTCGATGCTTTGGAATTGCTCAACCCTCTCCATAGACGGGCTTTTCACCTTTTCGTGTAATTTGAAACATAACTTGGTCTATTCGCATCTTTATATAACAAAATGTTGTAAGAAAGCCAAACTAGCAAGTCAGACTTCTAAGAACACTAGATAGAGTATAACGGTCGACTTGATGCTTTGGAATTGCTCAACTCTCTCCATAGCTGAGCTTTTCACGTTTTTGTGCAATTTCAAACAAAGTTGATCTATTCGCATATTTATCTAACAAAACGTTGTACGAAAACTAAACTCGCAAGTTGGACTTCAAAGAATAGTAAATAGAGTACAATGGTCCACTTCAATGCTTTGGAATTGCTCAACTCTTTCCATAGACGTGCTTTTTACGTTTTTGTGCAATTCAAACATAACTTGGCCTATTCACATCTTTATCTAACAAAACATTGTACGAAAGCTAAACTAGCAAGTTTGACTTTTAAGAACACTAGATAAAGTATAATGCTCAACTTTGATGCTTTGGAATTGCTCAACTCTGTCTATAGACGACCTTTTCACGTTTTTGTGTAATTTCAAACAAAACTTGGTCTATTCGCATCTTTATCTAAGAAAACATTGTACGAAAGCTAAACTAGCAAGTTAGACTTCTAAGAACAGTAAATAGAGTACAACGGTCCACATTGATGCTTTGGACTTGCTCAACTCTCTCCATAGACATGCTTTTCACGTTTTTGTGTAATTCCGAACATAATTTGTCATATTCGCATCTTTATCCAACAAAACGTTGTACGAAAGCTAAACTAACAAGTTAGACTTCTAAGAACAGTAAATATAGTACAACGGTCCACTTTGATACTTTGGAATTGGTCAACTATCTCCATAGACGTGTTGTTCACGTTTTTGTGCATTTCGAAACATAATTTGGCCTATTCGCATGTTTATCAAACAAAACGTTGTACGAAAGCTAAACTAGCAAGTTAGACTTCTATGAACAGTAAATATAGTACAACTGTCCACTTTGATTCTTTGGAATTGCTCAACTCTCTCCATAGTCGAGCTTTTCACATTTTTGTGCAATTTCACACATAACTTGGCCTATTCACATTTTTCGATGATGAAACGTTGTACGAAAGCTAAACTAGCAAGTTTGATTTCTAAGAACAGTAAATAGAGGACAACGTTCCACTTTGATTCTTTGGAATTACTCAACTCTCTCCATAGACATGCTTTTCACGTTTTTGTGCAATTTGAAACATAACATAGTCTATTCGCATCTTTATCTAGTGAAACGTCGTAGAAAGCCAAACTAGCAAGATAGACCTCTAAGAACACTAAATAGAGCACAGTGGTCCACTTTGATACTTTAGAATTGCTCAACTATTTCGATAGACGAGCTTTTTATGTTTCACAACGTTTCATTAGAAAAAGATGCGAATAGACTATGTTAAGTTTCAAATTGCACAAAAACGTAAAAAACACGTCTATGGAGAGAGTTGAGCAATTCCAAAGCATCAAGCTGGACCGTTGTACTCAATTTAGTGTTCTTAGAAGTCTAACTTGCTAGTTAGCTTTCGTTCAACATTTCGTAAGCTAAAGATGCGAATAGACCAATTTATGTTTCTAATTGGACAAAAACGTGAAAAACTTGTCTATGGAGAGAGTTAAGCAATTCCAAAGCATCAAAGTGGAACATTGTACTCAATTTAGTGCTCTTAGAAGTCTAGCTTGCTATTTTTTCGTTCAACGTTTCGTATGCCAAAGTTGCGAATAGACCAACTTATGTTTGAAATTGCAGAAAAATGTCAAAAGCTCATCTATCAAGAGCGTTGAGCAATTCTGAAGCATCAAAGTGGACTTTTGTAGTTTATTTACTATTACTAGAAGTCTAGCTTGCTTGTTTTTTTTTCATACAAAGTTTCGTAAGCTAAAGATGTGAATAGACCAAGTTTTGTGTGAAATTGCACAGAAGCATCAAAAGCTCGTCTATCGATATAGTTGAGCAATTCTAAAGCATCAAAGTGGACCATTGTACTATATTTAGTGTTCTTAGAAGTCTTTCTTGCTAGTTTGGCTTTTGTACGACATTTCATTAGATAGAGATGCGAATAGATCATGTTATGTTTCAAATTACACGAAAACGTGAAAAGCACGTCGATGGAGAGAGTTGAGCAATTCCAAAGCATCAAAGTGGATCGTTGTACTCGATTTGGGGTTCTTAGAAGTCTAACTTCCTAGTTAGCTTTCGTTCAACGTTTCGTACGCTAAAGATGCGAATAGACCAAGTTATGTTTCTAATTGGATAAAAATGAGAAA
>NC_052244.1:2190000-2302500 GCF_013401445.1 Tripterygium wilfordii
TCGCCGTAGCTGCCTCCACCACCGTGTTCTGTACATCTCCGGTGACCTCCGGCTGGGTGAGAGATGAGAGGGACTCTGTCGCTGGCGAGAGAGAGAAGGAAGGAGAGGGAGCAGAGAGGGAGGCTTTGATGGAGGCTTGTTGTTGCTCCTTAAGGTAACAATCTCTGTAGCATTTGGAGCACATGTTCATCGTGGCTGGGCTGCCAAAGAAGCCGCAGTTGTTGGCGCATAGACGGTGCCCTTCCGGTGCTTGGCATCTGTGCTCTTCTGCCATGATTAACCTCGGATCTGTATTTTTAGAGCGCTAAATTTCAGTTCCCTTACAAGATCTCGTCGTCAAATTTCCTGAAGAACCAATAGATCTATGAGATTCACATGAACACGTCACAAACACGAGAATTTCCGAATTATGAAAATAACATTTTTTGACGAACGAAAGAAAAATAAATTCAAAGTTAAACAGAGGATAAATTCATGAAACGGGATCTAACGGCACAAAAGATGTAAAACGGTAATCGCAGAAATTATTATGCGGCGATGCGTTTTCTTCCGATTTTCTTCGTATTCTCAGCAACCAAACAGCGCATAAATGAATATTACCTTAAATTCAAAAAATCACCTATTCAAGAACAAGACAAACGAAGGGGAAGGAGGTAAAGAATACCTGTTCGAATAAATCAGGAAATTCTGACAGAAACAAAGAGAATTAGACGAAGAAGAATCTTAAATCAAGGAAGAATTATCAGGGAAGGTCAGGGAAAGGAATATAAAAAAGAGAGAGATGAAGGTACGGCGAAGAGGGTCGTATCATGATAATCATAATTAATTATTGTAATAAATTTATTTTTTCTGCTCTGGAATTATTATTTTTTTAAATAAAAGGAATATATTGAGGACAGGCTGGAGAGAGGGAGCCAAAATGGAAGTTCTCAAGCCAGCCACTTTTCTTTTATGGCGAATGAAACACGGACACGGAAATTCATGCAAAAAGGATTGTAATCAGACGTGTGTGATCGTCTTGCCCCGATTTGAGATAACACGTGGCATGTAATATGTGATTTTGCGAACCATAATTTCATGTTTTGTTAGGTATGGTGGGTGGGGGTGTAAAAGAATGGTTCCGGTTTTGTGTAGGACAATATCATGTGTTACAAAATATTTGTATGTGTAGATCTAAGTCAGATTAGATTTTAGACTCATTTAATTGATCAAATTTGGATTGATATAAATTCGGAAAAGTAAATCAAATAATAATATAATCTGAGTTAGGATCAGAACAAGTAAACCGAATAACATTTTTGTGTTTGGACCCAAAACAAGTTTTAAAATTGACAAAAATGTCTGTTTGGATCTGGATTTTAGATATATAACTTATGTTCAAATTTGATTCAATTTGGGTCGAACAAATTTAGTCACCGAACCAAACAAAATTTTGCCACTCCTAATGATGGCTATGTGAAATGAATTTTATTTTAAGATTTTTTTTTTTTTTTTGCGTCTTTATATTCTCATGCTTTGCTTTGGTGTACACTATACCAAACGGGGGACAAAGGAAAAGTTGTTAAATGATCCCAGCATTATTGATTTGTCAACTTTATTGAACCGTTTTCGGTGGGTTCGAAGATTAAGGATTTACCATTAGGAATAAGGACCATTAAATCAACTCTAACGTTTATAGCGGGACGATGACATCTGACGCTAACGGGACGATGACATCTGACGCTCTGATAAACGACATAGCGTTTATAGCGGATCCTTTGTCAAAACCGTTGGCATAAAAAAAGTTCCACTTAAGAGCTTATTTGACGTCAACGCCTAGCTTCTCTTTTCTTTTTTTAAACTTTTTTGTGGATCCCACAATCATAATTACAAATTGATTACTTTTTAAAGTATGGTTGGGCCCACATTTGTCTGACTTAACATTTCTTCATTAATTTTATTTAAAAAAATATTTACATTATAATTTTACTTAACAATTTGTTTATTAACAAAATTTTTAAATATTTACAACATTATATTTTATTATTTTATTTCTTTTACTAATTAACATTTTCAATTTTGATATAAAAAAATTTAATAATAAAATGATTAAAAATTTATGAAAAATTATTTTTAAAAATAATTTATATTAATATTTCCACTTGTATCATATTATAATATTTAATTAATAAAAAATATTTAAAAAAATATGCTTAATATTAATTTAAATAAGAATTATATTTATTAGATTAAATTTAATATAAAAATAAAAAATCTAATATTATAATATTTTATTTCAATAGTTTTTCTGTTAGCGTCAGTTTTTACTTCACCAAACCCCTCACAGCATATTTCACAGCTTTAAGCTCCATTTTTTTTTACTGCTTTTCCACTAGCATTGAAAAATCAATCTTTTCGCTCTACTAAATGGACCCCCAGTATGTAAAGAATTCCGCTAATAATAAATTATTAAAGGTTTAGACAATTAGACACATAAGAAAAACAATATTATTATAAATACCAACTTGCATAACAAATCAATTTTTTAATATTGCTTTTATCCGAATTTTTTTGTATAAATTATAATCCTCAATAATAAATCTGTACTATTAAAAACTGGACAAACTTTGATTCCTTGTGGATAATTATTTAATGATCCTGAAATACCACGTCATTCACTGATGTTATATATCAGAACCAATGAAATGGTGTAAATTAACAAATGTTAGTGAGAATGCATGGGTAATTGGCACCATCTCATTAGATACGGTGCACCAAACAACGTATGATATTGTGATGGTGTATCGGTACTATTGGATAATTTCTCCTTACTTATACTAAATTTAATATTTTGTGCCTTGGTGGTCTTATAAAATGAGATCTGTGAGAGCATAAATCGTATTTTAATATCCTCTATCTGCTTCCTTGGGGTAGAAACGATTGGTTATTGTCGGTTTTTTTCTTCAAATTTTTGACATAAATTTAACTGATCGACCGATCGATTATTTAAAGGAATATGTAATTTTTTTGAAAATAACTGATCAGTTCGATCATATCAGTAATTTTTTCACCATCCTACCACTTCCCCTTTGAACTCACAATTTTGTACGAGCAGGTTCCCTGTACAAAATATTGCATTTTTATGGACAAATTCTGTATTGTTGGTCGTAAGTTGTTCTCCTTGAACTCCGATTTTTTTATTCAAAACTTTTAAGTATTTAGCAGAAGGAGTTCATATTGTTCCAATTTTATCAGATGTCCACGAATGGAGAGACCGAATGCAGATAATATGTTTGATTTATTTCCTGAACCAAGCTTAAAGTGCTTACCAAATAGAACTAAGCATAAAATGTTTATGCCTCTCGCATGAAGTCTCATTCGATGTTTTTTTTTGAAATAGGGATTTGAGGAGGGGGTAGGATTCGAACCCACGATCTAATATGATCCCTTACATACAATGTGATTGTCGTTCAACCAATGGCTCATTTGCAAGTCCCACTCGATGTGGTTGTGGAGATTGTTATAATTTCATATGGGTTAGACGTGGGAAGAAAATGCATAATATAAGGTTAAACTCTCTAACTAACAGCCGCCAATTTTTCTGTGACTTGGTCATGGGCTTGGGCCTGCAGGGGATAGATTGTTGGCCTAAACCTCCTGGGCCTAGTATAGATTAGAGGGATAAATCCGCGCGAACAACGGGTTCAAAGCGTACGCGGTACAAAATGTTGTTAGCCCGTCTTTCTTTTGTCTCTTTCGCTCTTACCTTGCTTGGAAATCTCATCTGCAATTCAGACTCCGTACATTCTTTGTCCTATTTTACTGAATGGATGACGCGATCCCACTCAACCAGAGGTCAAAGGTTCCGGGTGCCGCTTTATTGATTTGGCCTTATCATTACCTTCTTCTTTTAGTAATTCGATTATTAAAATAATTACTCCACAAGTTGCAATATTAAAGGATGAAAGCTCTCTATCTCAAGTCTTAACCTAAAAAAATAATTTTAATTTTTAACCATCAATAATGCATGTATTTTTGCGAGAGCATTTTTGAAATAAGTGACATCTTAAAAAGGTAAAGCCTGCCACAAATATAATTGCAAGTTTGATATATCTGTGGAGGTGAGCAAGTCACAAGTGTTTGTCCATTCGGAAACGTTGCCTTCTTTCCTACCAACCACCGCAGGAATGGTAGCTGGACTGGTAGGGTCATCATCAATTCAGCTTTAAGCAATTTTATATGGTGAAAGCAACTTTTGGTGTTTATTTTTGTGGCTTGCGTTTATTAGTTTCGGAAATGAACTGGTGTGATATGAACAACAGCTGGTGGAGAAGCCATGGCACTTTGAGGATTTTGTGCTTGTTGTTCCTTGGTCAGCTTGTTTCGCTTGCACTTGCACTCGCCAGCTTCAGTTCTTCCCTTATAGCCTACCTTGGTAAGATCAACTGTTCAAGAAATCCTTTTGGGATTCTAATTGCTGTCCTTTTTATTCCCGATTTTGTAAGTTTTGCTTAGATTTTCTTGATTTCGTTAATTTATGCTTAAAAGGTAGAATGCTTGATGGGTTTTTGTAGGTGTTGATGCACCAATTACTCAAACAAGCTTCACTTATCTCACATTGGCAGTGGTTTATGGGTCCATTTTACTGTACAGGCGCCAAAGGCTAAAGGTATTATTCTTCTTATTCTTTCACCCTTTTTTCTTATTTGGTCACTTTTACTAATCAGTCAATGAATTTACTGGCAGAAGTAGATTTTTGTATGGTGCACATGTAGAAAATTTGAATCTGGTACTAGTGTATTGTGTGAACAATGTAACTTAGACAGCATGTTGGCATAGATTGAAGAATAACTGTACATTGTGTGAGGTCTGCAGGTCCCTTGGTACTGGTATCTTCTCCTAGGCTTTGTGGATGTTCAAGGGAATTATCTTGGTGAGTTATAGTGCTTTCTTCTCTTTTTTTTTAATCTTTTTTTTTATAGTAGATTTTTTTTTTAATCTTGGTGAGTTAAATACACTGTCAATGGCTCACATACAGAGATATATATGTTCAGAAGACTGAATGAAGTAATTAACTCCTGAAGTTCTGATGCAGTTAATAAAGCATATCAGTTCTCATCAATTACCAGCGTGACATTATTGGATTGCTTCACTATCGCATGGGCGATAGTCTTCACATGGTTTTTCCTTGGCACTCGATATTCTGTGTGGCAGTTGTTGGGAGCGGTTGTCTGTGTGCTAGGCCTTGGTTTAGTACTCCTCTCTGATGCTGGTGTGGGTGGGGGAGGTGATAATTCCTTTTCCTCGACTTAGAACTAGTATTCTTGGTTAGCTAGTTACGCTCAGTCTTAACTTTTAACTTTTAATTGCTCCATAAAAACAGTAAATGCATTAGTGCTGAGAACTGATCTTTTTTCCCTTTACTTTAAGAGAAACTGTAAGAATGAGATTTATATTTTCGTATAAATTCATGAGGCCGAATCAATTTTACATCTGCTGTAGCATATCAATGATCAGGTGGTTCAAGACCTCTGTTGGGAGATGTACTTGTTATTGCTGGAACAATTTTCTTTGCCTCAAGCAATGTCGGCGAGGTTAGTGAGTTCCTTTGAGAACGACCTCTCTTAGCATTCTCTCCTCTCTAAAAGACATTAGTTCATAGCTTTCTAGTCAGGTGTGAGATTAGAAGCTTATGACTGTTAGTCAGAACTCTGAATTCTTAACTGTGTTTAAATTGTCATTCTAGATGCGCACACAACATAGGTCATATTCTATCATTACACAAATTTATTTTGTTGCTCCTTTATTCATTCCTAAATTGCAGGAATTTTTTGTTAAGAAGAAAGATCGTGTTGAAGTTGTTTCCATGCTAGGTGTTTTTGGATTGGTAGTGAGCATAATTCAGTTGTATCCTTTTGGTAGCATGTATGTGCAGGGATAAATTAATTTCAAAAATCCAATTTCAGTATTTATGCAAACCTATCTGCTTCTGCCTCTTAGGCTCTGTTTGCAGAGCGGAAAGCTAGATTTTCAATGTTAGCGGAAATGCTGTGAAAAATATGCTGAGCTTAAAGCTGTGAAATATGCTGTGAGGTGTTTGGTGAACTAAAAACTGACTCTAGCGGAAAAACTGTTGAAATAAAGTATTATAATATTAATTTTATTTTTATATTAAAATTAATCTAATAAATATAATTCTTATTAAAATTAATTTTAAGTATTAATTTAATTAATCAAATATAATTTATATTTAAAATTAATTTTAAGTATTTTTTTAATTAATCAAATTAATTAAACTTACATTTATTGTATTTTTTAATTTATGTTTAATTAATCAAATAAATTTTGTTACATTTATTGTATTTTTTAATTTATCATTATGTATTAAAATTAAAAGTCTTAAAGTATAAATATTTTATTTGTATTTTTAAATTTTAATTATTTTATTTCAATATTAAATTTATTTATTGTTATAATAATTATAAATGCATAATTATAATTCATTTATATTTTTTATTAAAACATAATTATATTTAAATCGTTAAATAATAATATTTTATATAAAAAATGGGACCCACACTTTAAAAAATTAAAAATAAAAAAAGCTGCAGCGGAAATAGCTTCAGCGGAATTTTCGCTGC
Organism: Tripterygium wilfordii; assembly: GCF_013401445.1. Lineage (NCBI taxonomy): Eukaryota > Viridiplantae > Streptophyta > Magnoliopsida > Celastrales > Celastraceae > Tripterygium > Tripterygium wilfordii. Next base: position 2,196,621 of record NC_052244.1, read on the forward strand.
AAATGCGTCAGCGGATCTGCTGGTTACGCTATTTGGCACAGCGGATCCACTTCCACTTCCGCTCTGCCAAACAGGCAGTTAATCTCTCATCTGAAGAAAGTGGTTCCAAAACATGATTGTACAACTATAGCTCACTTAAACGAAGAAGTGCTTTTATTCCATAACTGTTACCTAGATCTATACTGGAGCTAAAGAGTCTGGAATCAATCAAGTGGTCTGCAGATATTGTAAGTAATTTTTAGCTATTTCATCTCGTATTGCTTTTGATTAAAAGCTTTAAAACTGAACTGTTACTAGTATGCAATAACAGAAGCACAATGCAGCCAAGCATGCACGATCATATAATTTTACACAGTCGTTACACTTATTGACTTAAGATTGAAAAGAAAATGATGAATGGGAGTGAGGAGCGAACTGTCAAACTTAAAGATTGATCATATAGAATGCATAAAAAAGCTTTCCTTTCTATCTGTTTGAATGCACGACTTAATGTTTTCGATGGTTTCAGATATTAGCCATTGCTGGCTATACATTCTCATGCTCAATGTTCTATACAATCACTCCATTTGTCCTAAAGGTGAATTTCCTTCTTCTCATCAGTTTACTTGAGTTGTTTTTTATCACGATGAAACAACAGTTGTAGCATTACTACTGTGCACATCCCGGGACTGTACATCTGCACCTATTAATATTTGTTAGAATGTTGTTGCATACTGTCACGTTGTTGCAAAGTATTGGATTTATAAAAATAGAGACAATTAATTAAGCTCAAATTTTGAGTAGCAATCAGCTTTATAACAAATTAATGAGGCTAAAATGCCTTGTTTCTGCCGGAGAGACATATTGTGATCATGGTATATCTCTAATGGAAGTATTTTTGCGCACAGTTCAGTGGAGCCACATTGTTCAATCTCTCTCTTCTGACTTCTGATATGTGGGCAGTTGTCTTTAAAATCTTTTTCTACCATCAGGAGGTATTGTTTTCGAATCGGACTCTTAAATATTATCATGAAGTATTATGTGGGTTGTTGCCTCTAATTCTCCATTGATCATCACCACACCTGACCAGATTTTGGGCTTGGATAATTGCAGGTTGACTGGTTGTATTATCTTGCCTTTTCAGTTGTGGCTGTTGGACTAATCATCTACTCAACATTGTATGTCATAACACTCCTCTTGTCGATTCATTTCTCATTTTCTTTTATTTAGTCAAACTCTCCGGTAATGAACGTAACATATATGCATTTGCGCGGAAATAATTTGACACATATGGTATATCAGTCCAGAATGGTGTCTAACTTTTCTTTTTCATGCTTTCATCAACAGTGAGAGAGATCCTGGTCCTTTACTGGGGAATGAAAATGGAGATGGTAACGTCCAATATGAAGCGCTTATCGATGAAAATCAACATCGGCTAGGCTAACCGACTAACCGTAGACTTGTATGGTAATCTTTTGACATTGCTCTGCCTTTTGTTTAATAATATGACCCTAGCTAGGTATATGTAGTTACAATTTAGCAGGGATATTTAAGTTATATATATATTATACCTGCTGACTGGAGGTATCTGTACTCCCAAACTGAACAGAGAGAAGATTTTTGTGTACTTAATTTCATGTTCAGATGATATTATGGGAGCAGAAGATCAATCATTTCTTGGCCTTCTGAAACACTTTTTTTTAATTGACAACGACACCATACAAATTCGTCATTTGAAATAAGGACTTAAATGTTTAAACTCGTCAACAGGTATATGTGAAACACCTCCTGAGTCAAGATTTGAAGCCTTTATCCATGGATTTGGGATGCGCAATGGATCCACGAGAATCCAAATTTAGTTCGGCTTCATCTTCTTTTTCCCCTTTTTGATGTGGAGGCCACTGAATTATGTGTTTGGTTCCATTTTTATGGTCGAGTATACTTGTGAATGAACAATGATGAATAATACATTTCTTATATAGAACTATCTGGACATTTATGCATTAAATTTTTTTTTGTCCTAAATAATTATTAGTTAAAGTTCCATTTTGATGGTCCAGTGTAATTTTGAGAAAAATGATTGGTTCATTTCAAATCATAGTTTAAAATTTGTATCGTATCGACGATTCAACCGGTGAATTGTGGGTTCAACAGTATGATACATCTTAAATACCGTTTAAGCATTTAACCGTTCAAACCGTCGATTTACCATCAAACCCGTATCATACTGTGAACTGGTCATGCTGGTATTGTACTACCGTGAACCTTTCATACCGTCTACACAATTTGATACACATACGGTTTTCAAAACCATGCTTCAAATTGTAGGGTTGTTTTGGAAAAAAAGCCCAATCCAACATAGCGAGCAAGCCCAACATCTCCACAATTAATTAAAATTGTTCGGTATTTCGACCCATTTTTTAACGGGCCAAAGCCCATAAAACCTAATTATCAAATCTATTTGTTTTATTGTCATCGTCTATATAATCTCCACAGAGTCACAGATTTCCCTCCATCAGCACCATGGACCAACAACAAGCTCCGACTCCCAATCCCAGTACCGCTTCCACTGCCTCCGCAAGTTCACAGCCCGCAGAACCACCGAAGCACCCACCACAGCCACAACAGCAACAGCAGCAGCAGCAACCACTCTCCTCCACGAACGTATCCCCTATCACAAACCCTAACCCTCTATCGAAGCCCTCGACTCCACTGATCTCCCAACCTCAGCAACCTCAATCAATACAGTCACAGTCTCAACCCCGGCCACACTCTTTCCCTCGAACCTTGCCGCAACAACGACCTCACATCCAGCATTTCTCTTCCCCTCACTCGTCCCTCCCTTCTCCCTCTCCTTCCACGCCCACCCAACCCTCTCCGGCGATTTCTGCACCGCTCAGTCAAAGAGGCGGCATGGCCATTGGTGTGCCAGCACAGCGCCCTGTCTCTTCTCCGCAGCCCGTACAACCGTTCTCTTCTATTGGACATCAGTATGGCGGATTGGCGAATTCAAGCAGTTCGCAGGTCTTTATTTCTTAATTAATTTATGCGGCTAATTTCTCTCTTGTATGTTTCTTGTTCGAGAATCTGTTTGGTTTTCTAGAAACTGGAGGGGAACCTTTTTCACTGTTAGAAAGTTCCATAAGTGGAAATAAAAAGCAACGCATACCTAGTTGTAATTTTGCTGAAGTGAATTTGATTGTAGCCAAGTGTTAACAAATTAGTTAGAGAACATAAAATGCAGGATACTGTAGTAGTTTAATGTACATAGAAATTAGAGGAATACGGAAGAATTTTGATTTTATCAATCTCACGAACAAAATCCAAGCAAGAATAAGATTAGTTGATGAAAGGAGAGAAGTAGATCTGCGAATCAACAGGTTCACTCATAAAAGGAGGTAGATCCCTTACTCAATTCCCATAATGATTTTCATTATTTTTATATACATATACAGGAGAACTGGATACTGGTTAGTGAATTTAAGTATTTAACATATCTGGCTGTATTCTGTTGTTTTGTTTACTTGCTTATTGAATTATGTTTTCTATGTTTAGGTTAGACCACCGGTGCAAGGAATGGGGATGATGGGTTCACTTGGTTCAAGTTCACAAATGCGGCCAGGTGCGATCTCTGGGCATCATCAACAAAGACCAGTCCAATCATCTCTTCGATCACCATCATCACCAAATAATCAGTCCACTGCTTCTCAAGTCAGTGAACTGTTTGAAAATATTTATATGTTCTTTATTGCGGTTTTTTAAATATCATTCTACTGTAGAAAAAGATCAGATAACAGCTTGATTTGTAAAATCGTAATGCTTTGCAGTAGAAGCTTATATTTTGACGTGTATTGGAGTCTGATTAGTGATTAACTATAGGATGTAAAAGTTAGTCTATAAAATTTAAATTTTAAAGTGGTTTGTGCAATAGAGGCTTAGATCATAATTACATTCTTTTGTTTCTAAATTCAATGGAAGATAACAATGTTATGGTTCTGCTCGAGATTTTTGTGAGCGTGTCTTTTACAGGTGATTTACAAAAAATAGTGAAAATATTCTCCCTCCTTTTTTCATCTTTTGGTTTTTCAATTAAAAGCTTTGCAGCTGGCTGATTTTGTGGTTTTATATTGTATTGGGACTATATATTTGGATTTTTGCAGATTTTCCTCCTTGTTGGCACAAGTCATTTGAACAATTGTTTATGCTTATGTGCTACTTGATGAAGATTTCCTGGTAACAATTTAGAAATATTTTTTTCCTATGATTATTATTTGATACTTGATTTTTTTCCTGCAGAATTTCCAAGGACCTGGGTTTACAAGAGTCTCTACTGTCGGTTCTCCAGCATCAAATACGTTGCAAAATGTGCCTTCCCTTAATCAGCCGTGGTTGTCAGGACCACAGGGAAAGCCTCCGTTGCCAAACCATTCGTATAGAGCACCGGCAACTGCAACTTCCTTGCAGCAAAGGTCACATATCCCTCGGCAACACCATCCCTCGCCAACATCTTCTCAGCAACATCATGTGTCATCTGGGCAGTCACAACAGCCTTTACCATCAGGAACATCACATCAGCCTCAGGAGCATTTTGTGCAACAATTTCCATCATCAAGGGCTCCACAGTCCTCACCCCATCAACAGCCAATTGCAAGGGTACAGGGTTCAGGGAGTCAGAAGCCTTCCTCTCTTGCAGTACTACAGCCTAACACAATCCAGGCAGGCAACCTGGCTCAGTCCAGAACGACTAGTGCCGAAAGTGATGAATCTGGTAGTCGGATACTTAGCAAAAGAAGCATTCACGAGCTGGTTAACCAGGTGAGCCTGAGCCGTGTTGGCTTTTATTTTAATGCATTTATACTCTGTATTTATAATGCTAATCATGAGAAACTTGCAATATACAACTCAAAAAAAATAAATCTTTGTACTTAATCAGGAAGGCACAAGGGAACATGTGGGCCAGTGGTAACAGTTGTTGGGGTACAATCTAGAGGTCACATGTTCAATTCATGCAAACAACCTCTCACATACGCAAGATATACGCAGACCTTACCTCTACATAATATGTGAATAGGGTGTTTCCAGGAATTGAACCTGTGATCTCTGGGTTGCACCCCCACATTCCTACAACTCTGCCACATGTTCGCATGTGGGACTAGATCATCATTTTTTCTAATAGGGACCAAGATTCATTGTTTCCTCACACCTAAACCTGATCATCTTCTTCTTTTCATTTAGCATTCATATAATGTTACAAAGGTGTATTTTTCTCAACACATTAATTTGACACTTCTTATTTTCTACAGATTGATCCATTGGAGAGGTTGGATGCTGAAGTTGAAAACATTCTTGTGGATATAGCAGACGACTTTGTTGAGTCTGTGAGTTCTGAATCACATTATTTCCAGTTAAAATTTGTCCGAGGTTTACTTTCTTTAAAATTTAGTTATTTTTCATGAATGTTTTAATATAGCTCAAAATTGTGTGACAGCTGAACCTTTGTCTGAGTTAGTAACCAGAATTTATATTAGATTGAGTTATAAATCCCAGGACATGTCTGTCTATCTTTGTGTTTTAGTGGCATTTTGGTTTTTTAAGTGCTTTTGTTTGCAAATACTGAAATGCTTGTTTCTAAATGATTACAACTTGAAAGGTTTGACTGAAAGCTGAAAATGAAATCAAGAACTCAGTATTGAATGAACTTTACCCATCATCAAATTAGTTTAGGCAAACGGCATTGAAGAGAATTCTGGGAAGTAAGTGTTCGCCTGGTGACCAAGCCTCCAACCTTGAGGCTTCAAATCCCCCCACCCTGACTTGCCTAACAAAAAAACAACAAAGAAGGACAATAATAGAATTCATTCACCTATGATGACCGTCACTTGTTTTATAGAAGAAATAAGAATATAAAGAAAACAAAACAAGGATTGGATTTTTATTATGGATCAAATCATATGGATTACAAGTGACACAAGTTTAGAGGGAGCTCCTAAAAAACTTTTAAATTATAGTAACTGCTGATAATTGAAAATTGTGAAGTCTATGGTGCAGTATCTTAAAGGAAGTTCTAGAACTGGTTTACTGTTTACATAATTGTAATATGCCTTGTGCAGTCTTGCTGTATTTCGTTTTCCATTCCTAAAATGTTTTTTGAACTTTAATGCTTTTGTTTTTTCATTGAGCAGATTACAACATTTGGTTGTTCGTTAGCCAAGCATCGAAAATCTGATACCCTCGAAGCAAAAGACATACTTGTACACCTTGGTTAGTTGCATAGGAGATGTTCGACATAGGTTTTGTAGGCATTGCCTGCATAAATTGCTTGATAATTATTTTACTGTGTGGGCTTTGCTGCAGAAAGAAATTGGAACATAACACTGCCAGGCTTCAGTGGAGATGAAATTAAGACTTACAAAAAACCAGTTAAGACTTAGCTCGTCACTGCCATTTGAATTAGCTGTGGCATAACAAAATTAAACTTTTGGTGGCAGTTGATGGTATCTTATTATTGTTTTGCTCATTGTCTTGCAGTCGACAAATGATATTCACAAGGAGCGGCTTGCTGTTGTAAGTCTTGGTCTCAGTCCCTTGTCCTATTTTTAAAATATTTATATGAAGAATGAATTCATCCTTCACTAGCATTGTTAATGCTTATCCATGCCTATATATGTGAACTCTTGCATGCTTACATATGGGGAAAACTTCCAAGGAAAGTGATTTTTCTTGTATTTATAGTATGTGTTTGGTTTTCATATATTGGTTTATTTCCAGATAAAGAAGTCTATCACTGTATCTGAAGTAGCGAATGCTAGAAACTCTGCTGGACAAACTGCTGCAAATGCAAAGGGTAACCTAGCAAAGGCACCTGGCAATTCCATGGTCTCCCCAAACTTCAAAACACGTGAAGTTGCTTAAGGTGTTTAGTTTTACTGCTAAATGGATTGGTTTTGGTTTTGGTTTTGGTTTTGGTTTTGGTTTTGGTTTTGCTAGTGGTATGTTGACCTTTTAAAGTGCCTAAAATATATTAGATCAAGTGAGCTTAGCTCTATTGAATGTTGTCAGAGAACAAAATATTGATGTTTTCCAAAAGATGGAAGAGCCCAAAGAGGAAATTTTTTATGTGTCAAGGAAATTTTCTGACTCTTATCGGTAGAGGTAGTGGCTTGCTTAGAAGTAAATCTGTTGGTTACTATATTTTCTTATGTGGACTGAGCCTGCATATAGTTTTATTTGCACATACTAAGAATGTGTCGTGGCAGATCGGTACATTCATTAATGGTGAAGATCTTGCTAGTAGATTTTTAAATTTTAATTTAAGTTTGGCATACCATTTTATTGGGTTCAGTTAGTACTGTTGGGTCTCAACAGTGCCCACGTTCAAGTGTGCAATTGTTGAAAATTCCTATCTTGATTGTGCTTGGATAGTGTTGCTTCTTAGATGCCTGATACCTGTGAGGGTTTTTTTACTTGGCCTTAAGTTGGGAGCTTTCTCTCATGCAAGTTAGAAAATTGTCCATGCTAGCCTAAATTCCATGTATTCACTAGTGGAGATGACGGCTGACACCACATTTTCTCAAGCAATATATTGAAAGGATTGTTTGTTTCTCACATGCTTAACATTGTGACTTGTTTTGCTGTAAGTGGGCAGGTCTAACTTCTTGAGGAAAGAACTTGAAGGAAGTATCATCTAATTATCTTGTCAATCTTATTGCAAAAGATTATTTGCTCTGCCACCAATTCAAGGGCACTGGAAATACGAGTTGAAAGAGGTGATGCTTTTACTACTCATGAACCATTTTTCTGTGACAGCACAGCAGGATGTTTACCGACGGGCAAAACTCATACCAGGTGTCTGCTTTCAGAGCTACGATAGATGGCCATTGCATACATGGTTTATGCAAATTTTGTGTAAATGTTATACTGCAGTCTGGTTAACTTAGCGTTAACGGGAATATGGCAAAGAAAGAAAAGTAGGAACATGGGTTTTATATTCTGATGATTTTATTTTCATATAACTCGAAAGTTTTGTATGTTAAGTTTTTCTAATTTTAAGGCAGATGCAGTTTCGAACGTAAATTAAGGGTAGAATTTGGGTTATATCGGATTTGTTCTTTGATTCTCCACTTTGTTTTTATCTATGATTTTTATTTTATTTTCAAATTTTATATGGTGGAAGCTACGGGAAAACATGTTAGTCAATGATAGAGCTCCAGTAGTGTAACTTAAATGTTATAGATTCAAATCCCGGAACAGCTCCACATAATATGTAGGGTAAGGTTTTCATACGTTTTGGTTGTCTTGACCTAGCCTACGTGAGTCTTGTGCACGAGAGATGTTTAGTAAGATATGGTTTAGCAAGGCGGCAACCAAGTGTTCCACAGTTTTGGGTAAGAGCTGTTAATTATGAGATTATGGTGGATGAAATAACATATCATGCTGATATGAATTTATTATTAATCGAGGGAGATGGATGGCTACGAAGCAGAACGGCTATAGGTTATGTTTGGTAAAAAAGAAAAGAAATAGAAAAGAAAGAATCATCTTTAGTACACATGCCTCATGAGTTCGCATATTGAAATGCAAAGACATTATTTTCTTTAGTGGTATATTCATCATGTGTTAGAACACACATTTTGACAAGGCAAAAAAAAAGGACATGCATTTTTTCACTGGACGGAAGGATTTTTTTTAATTTTTTATGGAGGATAGGACTTTGTCCACTTATCCATTTCAGGTACAATAATCGATCCGTTTGGTATCCATTTCAGCTATGATAATCGGTACGTTTGGTAGTGTTTATATTTGAGAAAAATAAGGTAGTTTATAACTCCGTTAAGTTTATAATAATCGGTCCGAGTTTATATTTTAAAAAATAAGTTAATTTATAAATTTTTAAAAATAAGTTAGTTTATAACTCCGTAAGATAAAGTTTATAAACTGTCAAAATACATTGCAAAAATCCCTCGAGTGAACCTCAGGAAAATGACTACTCACACATGCCTTCAAAACTTGATTCCCCCAAGTGAACCTCGGAAAGAGCTCACCTACCTCATGACATACTTGTGGCCCGTAATAGCAATTGGTGAACTGCTGCACTAAAAAATTGTTGAGTAATCTACGATATTTGCTATTGTTAATTGACAAGTGAACTGCATATATATATATATATATGCGCAATAAACCCAGAATAATGATATCATGATTGTGCTATAAGAGCTGACATTTTAAGAGGCTATACACATACTGCCACCATCAGTGTCAGCTCTCATCTTCTTCTGCATCAATTTCACAATACTAGTCTTCTTGCATATTGTCATGACTAATAGATTGATTTACATATAGGTTGAGAGCTGATCAGCACCTGAGTAAACCAGGCAAAACAGAAGCAAGCCGAGTCAAAAGCTGAAAACCAAACCCATTTAAGAAAAACAGATATATATATATATATAAACCCAATTCTTATCTCATATTGATATTGAATTTCCTTTTCATTGACGTTTACCTAACACACTGAAGGAACCCTTCAACGCCCGCCACATACCCACTCCAACCACCTATGAAGAAAGCAACCTTTTCTTCTTCTCACCTTAAGACTTGCATAAATTGGCCTTACTAGAAACCTTAACAGATACATTTATAGTAAAGCTTTTTGTGGTGGCAATGGTGTTTGTTTCTTCATCAACTGGTATAGCAGAGAGGATTTCTTTGTACTGTGCATTGTTTGTGGCATTAATGTTGGCTTTGAGCTGCTGCTGTGAAAGTGATCAGTACACAGTGATGATGCACCGGATGGATGCGATGAATAGACCTTGCGACGAGATTTACGTGGTTCGGGAAGGAGAGACTTTGCATACTATTAGTGAAAAATGTGGTGATCCTTTCATTGTGGAAGAGAATCCACACATTCATGACCCAGATGATGTTTTCCCTGGTTTGGTTATCAAGATTACTCCTTTCAAGAACAGGTGAAACCCTGCTGCATGAGCTCAACTGATCCAATTATGTAAAAAATGTTTGTGCAAATTTGGATTGATGTATTAAGGAGGATGTTTGTTACTTTTGGCCCACTTTTTCTCTTTAATTGTGTAAATCAATTTACTTTTGTTCTTTCAATCACTTTAGAACAGTTCAAACTGAGACATCACCAACAATTTGGTATCAGAAGCTTCGTTTGTTGATTTATCACCAACTGTTCTACTACGTACTTGAATTATGCCCTATTAGGTGAATATTTCTAAAGTCAAATCGTATGGATTCGAGAGATTTTGAGTTGGATTCATTCCAATGAGTTCCTTGTTAACGGCCGAAAAACGAGTGGGCCCCTAATCTGCCTAGTTATCACCCAAAACAAAAAATCTGCCCATTTTTATGCAAAACATTAGTGATTGACAGACTGAGACTGAGACGCGTGGCCCCCTATACGGGCCCAATGCGTCAAACCCAATACAATATTGGGCCCAGAGAATCAAAACACGACTAAAAGTCTGAGACTGACAAGCGTGGGCTCCTACTTCGGCCCTTTAAATCAATACAAAGCATAAATTGGTCCATTTGTAATTTTGTAATTTGCATGCAGAAGCATAACACAGAGACTGGCACGTGGGGTCCTTGAGTCTGACACGCGTGGCTCCTTTATCTGCGATTCTGCCCAACAATCAACCAAATGCAAAAAAGTGGGCCCTTATACGCAAACGGCAAAACACAGCACTGAAACTCACATGTGTGGGCTCCTCATCGGCCCAATAGATCAACCCAAAAAAAAAAAAAAATTGGGCCATTACTCATTTATATGCAATTTGTGCTTCGGAGGGGGTATCTTGAGTCTTGACAGAATAACATTCAGATGGGAAAGCTCCAATTTTTTACTACAATTGTAATTATAATTTTCTCTCAAAATTATCATAAATTATGAATAAAAATATATGTTTAAGTATTTTGGATATTTATAATGTTGGAATATGGTAGATTTTGAAAAAAAATTTAAAATCCTAAATTCGAAACCTTAAACCTTAAATTTTGTTTCATGAATCTTAAACTTTAAAAACTAAAAATTAAATACTAAACCCTATATCATAGGCCGTGTTTTATTTTATCAACAGCTTTTTGGGACTAAGTTAGACAAAGAAAAGTATTACTCTTTTTATTTATGGCGGGACTATATGGACCCCCTTTTTTACTTTCTTCACCCCCTATTATGTATAGGTCATAGCTTTGTAAGGATAATGCAGAAAATCAGATAAAAAAGGTATAAGTAATCATGACACAGATGACCTTCTTTCATTAATTTTTTTCCCTTTTTTGGGTCTTAATGTTGACTAAACATCATCTAGTCATCTTTCATATGGGTCTGCTGTTTGTAACTATTTACTAAAGATTAGTAGCATATACACCGTTCATTACAGACAGAACATATGGACACTTGTATCAGCCGTCCGATCTTTTCAATGGTTGAGATTAGATTCAAAAAAAAATCTATCTCCACTCCACTTCACACGCGTGAAGCCACTCGCTCAGTCCCCTCTATCGAACTTCACCTTCGCCTCTGGCTTGCTTCACCAGAAACCTGGACCTCCTCTCCACCACTCCGATGATGAGCATGCAGTCTTCACTCAATCAAGCCGACCAAAGCTTGGACTTCATCTCCCCAAAAACCCATTTACCCACTCGATTTGTTGTTGTGATAATGTCATGCAACTACACCCACCGACTTCATCTCCCCAAAGAACCCACGCCATCATCTTTGCATTTGTCATTTTGTGTACAGAACCAAGGACTTCACAAATATAATTAATTTCAAGGCCACCCCTGAAAAGGAAAATAAATAATCGATTTTTATGGACAAGTCAAAAATCGATGCTTTCGAACAATTTCAAAACCCATTGATGGTTCTGGACAGTGAAGATTTTGAAGGCAACTCGAAATCGCGACCTACAAGATCCGAGATTCGCCGAACTCGACCAGAAAATTTCAATAACCTAAACCCTAAGAGACTTTGTCTAACTCGAATTCGAAGAAACTCGAATAATGATCTTGGGACTCCGCTCTGGGCTACTTCGGAACAATGCATTTCATGCCAGGCCGGTGAGATTAGTGAAGAGGAGGCGGAGATGAGCTTGAACATGAGAAGCGGAGGTGAGTCCGAGACATGGGTGAGGTGAGCTCGAAGAAAGGAGACGGAGCTGAGCTGCGAGACAGAGAGAGGACTGAGAGAAACGTTAGAAGCGCGTGAGGTTTTTTTTAAATAGAATCTGATCTCAACCGTTGAAGAGATCATATGACTGAGAATGTAGTCCGCATTTTGCATATATATGTATATATTAAACAATTGATAATTCCCTCTCTCTTGATCTTTCTCTCTCTTAATCACTGTCTTTCAATCTTTAGTCTTAACTGTCTCCATGATTATTATCTTTACTTTATATTTCTAATTAACACACATAAATAAGACAATCAACCATCAAAACAGCTCCAATACCGAGAATTGTCTAATCAATGAAGGTCTAAATAGTAAAACTAGGGGTCTAAATAGCAGCTCCCTTTTATTTATCTTATCAACAGCTTTTAAGCAGCCTTAATTGACTTTCCATCGTTAATTCCTTCTTTATTACCTTTGTACACAACATATACGTGTGTGTATAAAATGATCACATATGATTTACAGTGCATGTAGAGAATTTTTTGTATGACTAATTTACATCAACCCCAGACATCCAAATATTCCGTTGACTTTAAAATCTTCAAGATTTCTAACTATGAGTTTCCATTACACTGTTGATTGTTTCCATTAATTCTCTTGGCCACCTTTGACGAGAAGACCAATTGTTGATTTTTTGAAACCCGCAATCACGTAAATACATCGGACCTGCATACTTCACAAACCACGCATGACATATAAGCATAAAAAATTTATGTATGAGCTAATGCTTGTGGAAAGGATTGAATCATGATGAAGAGCATGCCTAACATGTTCCTTGCCCAACACCATCATTGGTAAGAGAGACCAATTCATTTGTAACAATATATGACCAAGTATTGATTAATGATAATAATCATGTATGACCATCTAAGGGTGACCGAGTTGATTGTGGATGAAAATCTTCCAACTAGAGAACTCATGCTCAACTCTCCACATCAACACCTTGCGACTTATCAAGCATTTATAAATAGGAAATAGTTGGGCAACCTAAGTATCCGGGATTTAGATAGGCGAAAGATTCATGGTTTATCGTCATTCATGTACGAAATCAATGAATGGGTTGCAAGCGCGTAGCTCATGCGCGCGAAATGTGAGTGAATCAAATCAACGTGGAAAAGCAATGGAGTCCTCTGTTTTCTAGGCACTACTGCTACTAATAGAAAAGTGGCGCCCGTAACTTATAAGTTACATGCGTTCGCTTAAAATCACTGTTTATGGACTACACTGTTGTTAATATAAAAGTCGCGTATGTAACTTATAAGTTACGGATGTCCGTATTAGAAACACACTACATATATAATACCGAAGCAAACTGTTAGCAAACCATCTCATGACAAGGGATTTGTTGATGTATAATTGTCTAACGAATAATTAATACAACATTGGCATCCCCAACCACGTGAATTATAGCTAAATCCAAGAGTAAAAGAATATAATGGAGAAGAAAAGATCTGAAAGAGGCAACATAAGAAAATAATAGAATAGAAAGGAAGGAATATGATCAATTGTCCTTAATTGATCAAACACTTAAAATAATGAATATTGTAGTTGCTGAATTAGTTTATTTGGGTTTGGAGTCATACGAGTTTCCCAAAGAAAGGAATATTCATCGAATTTAAAACCAACTAAATCTTAAATATTAAAGAACAAAATGTATATATGCATCTTGATTCGTTTATGTTATCTATAGGATTTAAACATGTATAGAGCATAACATGAAGTCAAGAACCACTTGGTAATAGTTTAGTGATAAATCCCTCTGGGTCAAACTGTATAAATTCGGAAGGTTCTATTTAGTTCGATTTCCACTAAGCAATACCCTTGTGGTCAAGGGCGGAGCCAATAATTGATGTTGGGTAGGCTACTAACAATATTACACCTATTTAAAATGAAATTATCAATGTACATTCATCTTGATATTTGGTGGCATAAAATTATCCAAAACGTCAACATAAATATATATTAAAGTTGATAAAACAAAAGAGTATACACAAGATGAAATAATATCTATTGAAGTTTTACCCAATAATACTTCAAGAAATATAAATCACTTATTATTGAATCTAAATTGTGCCCGATGACTTTGCCAATTAGGGCATTAGGTGGTACAGTTAGCCCTCAGTCACTTAGGACCTTAGACAATTAGGTATGGGTTTATATATAAAGTGTGTTGTTTTAGGTGACTAAGTGTATGTAGGTATGAGCCAGTATATAATTATATTTTTATTTATCTATGTATAAATGTATAAGAATATTTTTTTTTACGAAAAAAAATTGGTTTGTGGTAACGCGTTGAACTTTTTGTCATGTCATCATATGATAATCCTTTGTGTGCGTGGATCTAACGGCATATTTACCCTATCGGATAATAATTCTTTTTGTACGATATCGTTATCGGTTAAAAAAAGTATAACCAGGAATTATTGATTGAAAAAAAGGGAAATAATAGTCCACTATATATGATTTTAAGACAAAGAATTGTTTCCAATGCCGTTAAACTTCAAAAAACGAGACCGATTATTGAATCGAAAAAAAAAGTGAATGTGTAAATGTTATTTTATTTTGCATGTCCATTAATATTGTTATTCCTTTCAATAGTGTTACTGAAATGGCCCAATTGCATTGGTAGTTGGTCAGAATATGAAAAGACTAAATTAATAAAAAAAAATGAGAAAAGAAAACAGCACTGCTTCAAATCTGGCTTCTATTATAAAGAGATTCTGATAGCCAAGTCATTCCCCAATCTCTCCTCCTACTACTATTGTCATCTCCATCTCTCCTTCCAACACTTACTTTTATGCGAATTGGCTTCTAAATGGACGCACATCTCCAAAAGCTACTCTTCAACCTCTTCTGCTTCACTATCCTTCTCCTCATTATCTCAGGTTAATTAATTAATTTCGCCCATAATTTACATTTACTTCTCCTTTCTAAATCTATGTACATCTACTTATTGACATAATCTATATATACATGTATGTATATTGCAGGAAACCAAGGTGTCCGGGGTGATTCTGATCACCACCACCGCCGCCTCCTTCTCAAGAACCGACATCTCTTAAATCTCGGACCCAACAAGCTGTTTGTGTTCGGAGACTCCTATGCTGACACCGGCAACAACCCAATTTCTGCGGCAAGTTCTTGGAAATCCCCTTACGGAATCACCTTCCCGGGCAAACCAGCCGGTCGGTTCTCTGATGGCCGTGTCTTGACTGATTATCTCGGTGGGTCCCTCATTTACTTTCTCATAAGCTCTTTAATTAACTACCTTTATCTCTTGTGTTCTTTCACTAGTATATTCATGTTAGTGACCTTGCTTTAGTAATAAAACTATGAAAGGTGTGATTATGATATGAGAATGAGAGTGGTGTGGTGTGGTGTGGTGGGCTCCTCTTCAATCCAGTCTTGGACACTTTTGTTTGTGTTGGGATGATTAAAGCTTATCAGTGGAGTGGGTTGGTTCTTTGCTTTTTTTGCCTTCTTTAGGTTGCATGATTGCAGTACTAGTGTGAGTGTGTCACACTACTTGCTTCTTTATTTTTCCTTTCTGTCTCTCAAATGTCAGATTTTACATTACCTTTCGCACTGATAGTAATATCCTTGTGGTCAGGTTGAGTTCGCACTGATAGTAATATCCTTGTGGTTAGGTTGAGTTTTAACTCATTAAGTGGAAAATGTGCTCATATTGAATGTTCATTATGCAAGATTGTATGATATCGTTTTCGATTAAGAAAACAATGATGACTCCTCTGAGGGACTTTACTTTCAGCAATCCCTTTACATCAATATCATAAGCTCCCCATATCCACCTTTTGCGTTGTATTTGTTTCTTTCTGTTTGCCACATTAGAATGATAATAATATTCAATAATTAAACTATGCCTTTTCAAATGTGTAATTAACATAAATTAGGGAATCCGATGCCAGTTATATTATATATATATAATTTTGAGAATTGTAATTGACATTTAAATAAATAAATAAATATTGCAGCTGAGTTTGTGGGAGTGAAGTCTCCAATCCCATACAGATGGAGGAAGGTGGGGTACAAGCAAGTGAAATACGGCATGAACTTGGCAAATGGAGGCACTGGTGTGTTCCAGACTATATTTTCAGGTCCAAACATGACTACCCAGATCGATTTGTTCCAACAAGTCATTAACGTCGAAAAAGTCTACACCCAGGCCGACCTTCAGAATTCTTTGGCACTTGTTACTCTTTCTGGCAACGACTACTCCACTTATCTTGCAAGAAATGGCTCTATTCAGGTACTTTTAAATTAAAAAAAAATTAAAATAAGAGTGATAATACATGTTGATGACATGCAAAATCGGACCGTTCCTCGGCTGCTCAGTTTTGTAGATTTTTTAGTTGATCAGATTAGGTTAGAGAACGTGACTTCTGGGGTTCTAGAGATGTACCTTGGGATGCTATGACACTCAAGTTAGATCGGTATACAATAAGACTATTGAGATTGTTTGGTGTTTAGAGTTCTCTCTTTAGTTAGTAGTCAATAGTGAAAAAAGTGGGAGATTTAGTGGAGGTAATGTTTTATATGAATTTTGAATTATTGGTTTCCCTTGATTGCGGGCAAGATTTATGGGGTCAATCCTCTAAAAATTTCTTGCATATCTCCTTCCTGATCGGGGATAAGTACTTTGAGGTGTTTTGGTCACCTAATGGGTACAGGCCAATTAACATCGGGGTTAGCCAAAATGCTCTCCAGCCAGATCTCCTATTATTCAATATATGTGGTGACACATGTCATGCGTGTACCCGTCTGCTTAAATATTCGCCAACATCAGGAAAAAAAAAAAGTTTTCTTGTGCAATAATTATTGCATATTCCTCCCATTTTTGGCTTTTGCCTTGTTTGTACGGTTGCTGCATAAGGCTAGTGTCTGCAACAACTTTATTGCTCTTGTGGCTTGAAGGCAGCTCCAATTATACGTCAGTAACAATTGCCACTTTATGGACCCACCCATGTTTGTAGTTTTCTTGGTCTACATCTGATCACCATTGACGTACTTAATCTTTTACTCTGTTAATTTACATCTTCACAAGTTCATATGAATTTGACTAAAGAGTGTCTTCTGCATTTGTGTTTATGGTAGGGTTTGCAAGCTTTCATTCCAGTTGTAGTGAACCAGCTTGCCGTTAACTTGGACAGTATTCGTAAACTTGGTATCAGAAAAATAGCATTGACAGGCCTGCAACCTCTAGGGTGTCTCCCTCGCAGCACAGTTTCTTCCTCGTTTCAACGCTGCAATGACAACGAAAACGCCCTCGTCAATCTCCACAACTCGCTCCTCCAACAAGCCGTCGCCAAATTGAACAATAATCAAACCAAGGACGCACCTTTTGTAGTCCTAGATCTCTATACGGCATTCATGACTGTGTTCCAGAACAAAGGAGATAATCCAGGTCATTATTGTTTTGTGTTTAGTCTCAATTTCTTCTAAATTATCGGGTAATGCCACTTATGGTTACTGAAAAAGTTCTAACTTGACAACTCAAAATTGCAAATTGTTTCAATATGCACATACAGGCAGATTTCTCACTGTTCGGGATGATTCCTTATATTGATTAATCAAAAATCTGTCCGAGTGTGCATATAAACCAAAACAATTTTCAACTTTGATTTTTTTAAGTTAGAATGTTTGAACATTCAGTGACCTATAGTTGGACCTGATCAATTTTATCAGTGACCAAAAGTTGCATTATCCCTTTAAATTATTGTCTAAAATTAACAATTATGCGTACATGGATGTGATCAGGGAGTTCGAAGTTCCAGAATCCTTTGAAGCCGTGTTGTGTAGGTATAAGTAGTGGTTATAGTTGTGGAAGTGTAGATGATAATGGAGTGAAGAAGTACACAGTTTGCGATGACCCTGAATCTGCCTTCTTTTGGGACGGCTCACACCCTTCGCAGGCGGGTTGGAGTGCGGTGTATACTGCCCTGCAAACGACGCTGGAACAAATTTACTGATGATTAGGCCTTCGCATCTCGTTTTATTCGTGTGTTAGAGTAATTTTTTATTTGGTTGTAAGATGGGCTTCTGGATAAGGTTTGGTTAGTGTCATTTTCTCAGTGCGGGCCAATAAGAGTAACATTGTTTGGTTCAGCCCTCCAATGGCTCTTTGTTTGTTTGTTGTGTGTATGAGCCAATAAGAGTAACATGCATCACACCTTCGAGAATTGTTCTACACGGGATCAGAGTATGTACCTCGCTGGCATTTTATTAAGGGGTGTAGTCTAAAGTGTTGACGAAAGATTTCGAACCGTAAAACCCATGAGTTTCATGAATTATCAAGAATCAACTCGGTCAATCCTTGAGTTTCATTGACTAAACAATAAATATGGTTAAACGTATGAGATTATAGTCTTAACTATGTTCGTTCCAAAATAGGCGTTACAGCCTTACGACAAGAAAACTCCGAAGAATGGATTACCCAAATTTTATCCAAAATCAAAAACGTCAACTGAGTCTAACCCAATAAGAAATATATATTCTTCATGTGGAAGACCAGTAGGGTTTCCATTAAAAATGTAATGCGGCTCATAGCCCATCAAGCCCGCCAATCCTTCTCATTGTAGCCTTTGTAGGCCACGTCCATCTAACAAAGCTCGCCAGCTAGGTAACACCCAAATCTTTCTAAGTCCATGGGCCCAATACCTTAAGATAGTGTTTTATAGCTTCAAGCCTTCAAGGGACATGGGAGATGCGCCTTATCCGTTGGGCCAAAATCGGACACAGGCTGGCCCAATTTTCCTTTCCATAGCCCATAGGCTTAAATTTGGAATGTTTAGGTTTAATTAGTGTAGTGAAATGTTTCCTTCATTGATATCCTTCTATAATCACGCGGAATCATATAATTTTCATTTAATGAAATTGGTCAAAGCTTTCCCTCCTTGATACTGTGGGACTTGGATTCTGCTCTGCAAGAGGAAATTCCTTAAACAACCAAATCTTTTCAGGCCCATGGGCCCAACAGGCTGAACCAATTTTCCTTTCCATAGGCTTAATTAAATTTGGAATATTTAGGGTTTAGTTAGTCAAATGCTTCCTGCATTGATATCCTTCTACAGTCACGCGGAATCACATATGAATATGTTTCATTTAATGAAATCGGTTAAAGCTTTCCCTCATTAATAGTGAGA
This sequence comes from Tripterygium wilfordii, assembly GCF_013401445.1. NCBI lineage: Eukaryota > Viridiplantae > Streptophyta > Magnoliopsida > Celastrales > Celastraceae > Tripterygium > Tripterygium wilfordii. Next base: position 2,215,953 of record NC_052244.1, read on the forward strand.
CTTTCGTTTCTGCAAGAGGAAATTCCTTAAACAACTCTCTCTTCTACTGTTAGTTGACCGCATGGCGCATGATTTTATATTTGTAGGGTTACTACTACAAATAGTGACTTGGGTTGTGGTAGTTTGCTCAGAGGAGTGAAAAAGTCCATCGTTAAAAGATCCAAAAGACAAGCCACCAATCTCTCACTTGTGGTAGGTTTATGTTTCTGGTTAATTGGTCAAAACTCTCTCTTTTTTTTTGGTAGCAAGACAGTTATAATGTTGTGTCATCTTCATCTATCACTCTTGTCTTTATAGGAGAGAGAGAAAGAGAAAGCAAGATGATAATGAACGTGGGTCAAAACCTACTGGTTTTGATCATCAGTCTCCATCTTGTAGCAGCTTCAGTACTTGTTCATGGATCCACTGATGAGGAAAGAAAGGTACTTGACATTCACCACCCCTGCAAGGCTTCTTGTTTGTTTTAAGAAAAATCAAATTTCAAGAAAATTATAAATTTTTATTATTTATTACAAAGAAAAATAATTAATAATATTCCTATATATGTTATGTGTGTGTTTGGCTTTAAAAACACGATATTTCAATGGTTCTCATTCGATATCACAATCAAATTTGACAATTAAGAGTTTTTTCTAAAATTATTATTTTCTTGAAAATAAAAAAGAAAACCCTAAAAACTGCTTAATTTCTGTTGTCATGCACTCGGTAATCATGCATGCATCTTGGAGAGCATGTCGTGAACTCGTGTGCGCTAGCTATGGCCAGGCCAACTTGCGGGCCTATTCATGTTTTTTATCCGGCCCGTTTAGCCCAATAAAGTCACTAAGACAGTGAATAGCACAATACAGTAGAGTGTGGCCCAAAACTTACACAGCCACAGCCCATTTAACAACATTATGGGCCGGCCCATTCGCTAAAACGGTGAAAAAGTTAATTTGTTAACGGTTTCAATCACCGAATCGCTGATCAGTTGAGGATTATGAATCGCCGCGAAGACGGTGGTGTTGAAAAATCACTGATTTCAACAAAAATAATTTCGTTTTAGCAAATCTCAATCTCCATGAACTTATAATTGAGCTTAGTAATGGTGATTGGTGAACTGACATACGGGTTTATTCTGATTCACAATGATCATCACTTCAGCCTTACATTGTATATATGGGAGAAAGTCCGGAAGTTCATATTTCTGCCGTGGATCAACACCACAATCTGCTACTGTCAGCAACTGGAGAGTAAGGATCACTACCTCTAATTTTCCATCAAATATAATACTTTCGATTATTAAAAAGTATCAATTTAATGAGCAAATCAATTCTGATGCTAATTTAGGTATTTTGTTTATATTTTCAGCGAGGATTTAGCCAGAGAATCCAGAATATACAGTTATGAGAAGAGCTTTAATGGGTTTGCAGCGAAGTTGCTGCCCCATGAAGCTAAGAGACTATCAGGTATCTTACGAAAAATCCCTAGCTTCAATTGGAATACCGGGATTTTAAATTCTTTGAAAGTTTACATCTGCATTGTCGATCTTAAAAATATGGGTTTGATTTGGCTGATGAAGATGGTGTTATATCAGTGTTTGAGAGCACTCGGCGCAAGCTTCACACCACAAGATCATGGGATTTTCTGGGAATGACAGAGACATCGAAGAGGAACTATAAGATTGAGAGCAATATCATTGTGGGTCTCTTGGATACTGGTAGGGAAATTGTTTATCTTTGTTTCTCTTTTTCAAGGATACAGAATAATGGGGAAAACTCTTTCTCTGTCTTAAAAATAGTTCATTCTCATATTTTGTATAGGAATATACATACAATCTCCCAGCTTCAATGCAGAAGGCTATGGACCCGCCCCAGCGAGATGGAAGGGCAAATGTCAAAAGGGTGGCAATTTTACGGGCTGCAACAAGTAGGTTCTGTTTCTCTCATGTTCCAAATGAACCAATAACAACATATTGTTATGAGAAGAATATGTGTTTTTCGAGCTGATTGCAACTGGAAATATTACTGAAATTTATGAATATAGTTGACTGTATTGTGTATGTTAATGTTTAAGACATTCTTTACTTGTGCAGCAAAGTCATTGGTGCAAAGTTCTTTAATCTAAACAATTCAAAGCAACCTGGGGAACTGAGTCCAGCTGATGAGGAAGGCCACGGAACCCACACATCCTCCACCGTTGCTGGTGTGCCTGTCAAGGGTGCAAGCGTGTATGGAATAGGAAAAGGGATTGTTCGTGGGGGTGTACCATCTGCCCAGATTGCTATGTACAAAGTATGCCGGGTGATGGCTGCTCTGACGTAGATTTGCTAGCCGGTTTTGATGATGCCATCGCTGATGGGGTGGACTTGATATCAGTATCAATAGGAGACCTTTCAAGGAGTTTTTTTCAAGACCCAAATGCTATTGGATCATTTCATGCAATGAAGAAGGGCATATTAACTTCTTGCTCAGGGGGAAATGAAGGGCCTTCTACATTCACAGTTCAAAATGTTGCACCATGGATCTTGACTGTTGCTGCTAGCAGCATTGACAGGTAGTTTGAGTCACCAGTCAAGCTTGGCAATGGCAAAGACTCTTCTGTATGTCTCCTTTTTGTTGAGTTTAGTTTGATGTTGTTTGTCTTGAATACATTTTTGAAAAAAAAATTATGAAAATAAGAGAATAAGCTGTCGAACTTCAGTTTAGGCTGCAGACACACTTGATTATACGTCCTTTCTCTTTCTGATTTTTATGTGTTGGCAGGGGATTTCTGTTAATACATTTACACAAAAGAAGCAGATGTACCCTCTTATAGATGGAGTTCGTGCATCCAATAAGAGTGGAGATAGCTATAGAAATGCCAGGTATGAAAATCAAATTGTCCAAGTTTCTAACTCTTCCTTATTGTCAGTGAAACAGCTTTGAGTAATTACATTGTATAATGTAATATGAACCTAAATTAACCAACAAACAAGAAGAAAGTTCTTTGCTTGTTGTACTGGTAGTCGAATTGCATTTTCGGTTCCTAAGTTAATATGTTTTAACATGAATACAGTGCTTGTGACTATGGGACTCTAGCCATGGACAAAGTGAAGGGGAAGATTGTGTTCTGTCTAGAGAACCGCCGCCAGGATTCAATTATCCAAGAGCTAGGAGGGGCTGGAATGATATTGGTCCCAGAGTTGATGCAAGATCTTGCCTTCATCCCTCTGATTCCTGGGACTTCTGTCAGTTTCGAGGATGGGAAAAAAATATATCAGTACATCAACTCTACCAAGTATGTTAATTCACTCTTTAAGACATTCTTATCAACATAATAGCGTCTTCTAACATCAAAGTATCTTGCATAACCTTATTTTTCATATTCACATATTGATGGAAATCTGGATTTGGTACCCTATATGTAGCACATAGGGGTTTAATTGGAAAATATTGAATTGCAGGAACCCTCAGGCTCTTATATACAAGACAAGAACTGTAAAAATGACTGCCCCATTTGTGGCATCTTTTTCATCTAGGGGACCTCAGCAACTAAGCCGCAACATCCTCAAGGTAAAATCCTCTCTCTCCCTCTTCTTTCTTCATTTTCATTGGCTTCTCATATTAAATTCTCTTTGGACAGCCCGATATTGCTGCACCAGGACTGAACATATTGGCTGCATATTCGAAACTGACAACAATAACAGGGCAGCCAACTGACAACAGATATTCCTTATTCAGCATAATGTCAGGAACATCCATGGCTTGCCCTCACGCCGCCGCCTACGTCAAGTCCTTCCACCCTGACTGGTCACCCTCAGCGATCAAGTCTGCACTCATGACCACAGCAACACCTATGAGAATCAAAGGTGAAGATGCAGAGCTGGGGTCAGGATCAGGCCAAATAAATCCGTTAGGGGCAGTACATCCTGGCCTTGTTTACGACAATAACATGAGTTCTTACATACGTTTCCTTTGCAAGGAAGGCTACAATAGCACAACCATTGGCTTACTTCTTGGTGGCAAGAAAAAATATGATTGCTCCAGCTTCAAACCTGCACAAGGAACTGACGGGCTTAATTACCCTTCCATGCATGTGCAGCTCCAGAGTCCGAATTCAAGCATTTCTGCTGTGTTTTACCGCACTGTGACTCACGTGGGATATGGAAATTCTGTATACAAGGCTATCGTGACATCGCCTAAGGGACTCTCTGTCAAAGTTGTGCCGGATACTCTGGTATTTCATGGGTTGCACCAACAGCAAAGTTTCAAGGTTATTGTGAAGGGTGATCAAGTGCGAGACAAAGTGCTTGTTTTATCAGCATTGCTTGAATGGAATGACAGTAAGCACAGTGTTAAGAGCCCTATTGTTATCTATAGGCCATAATTCTAGATATATTCAGTTTAAAATGATTCAAATGTTTAGATTTTATAGAGCTTAGAAGCACAGTGTTAAGCGCCCCATTGTTACCTAGAGGCCAGGATTTTAGATCTATTCAGTTCAACATTGTTCAAATATTCAGATTTTATAGAGCTTAGACTTGACAGTTTATCAAGACTCTGTGAAATTGACGTCCAAAAATACAATCTTTCAAAGTATGATATCCCTCATAATTTATTTTTTTCTTATGGGAATCCACCGAAAACACAGCCTACCAGACTCCACCCCAATGATAAACCTACCAGACTCCACCCCAATGATAAATTTACAGACCAGAATCACCAGACTCCACCCTCGTACCTCAGGCCAAGATTTTTAGTCCCCACGGTTTAGACATTTACATAAGCTCCTAGAGGTAACACAACAGTATATTGATCAAAATGGCAGTGTACTTTCCTCGGCAGATTTCCCAGAACAGACTGCTTTAAACAATTGCAGCTTCATGGGAACGCCAGTCTCATCACAAATTTTGAAGCATTTGTATTAGAGACTATTCATACAAAACAACAGCCCTATCAAAATTTCATCCTGGTTACATCAATAGACGAGCAAGAAAATGGAAAAAAAAGAGCCTTAAAAACTTCCTAACTCAAAATCAGTCTTGGACCAAATTGTCAACCTAACCATCTTCTGTGCTTCTAAATCAACATTCCAGGCCAGCCTCTCAAGCTCCCAAAACCCTTCTGTATCCAAAGAAGCAACCAAATACAAGCTACTATCTCAGCAATTCATCCGACATTGACGCCCATAGAGATTTTTTAGTTTCGTGAGTTCCTTTCTCCTCTTCCTTGCCTCTGCTGCAGCAACTGTGTCCGCTAATTTCTTGGTTGAGTAATTGACCAAGTCTATACTCCTTTCTGTCAAAGAACTTACTCTATCAGTGGCTTTACTAGAGATACTATTAGTACTGGGAACAGGTGGTGATGGTGTTGCCTTCTCATGTTTAACAGTAAAAGTCTGGCTGGGAGTACTTAACACCCTAGGTGTGAGGATCATTTTGTTAGCCTGAGGCCCTGCACGCTGATCACCTCCTTCTGCTGGTAATTCCGGTGGGATCTCATTAAGATCCGCACTGAATCTAGCTTCTGTTGAGTGAGAAGGTTCTGATTTCACTTTTATTGGAAAAGAGGAGAGGTGGTTCTGTGCGTGTAGAATGGATTCAGAAGATGAACTAGCATTGGAACAGTTATCTACAGCAGTTTTGTCATGTACATTTTTAAAGACAGACGATGGCTCAGGGTGAACTCCATTCCCATGATCAGGGAATGGGAAGAACCAAGGACTTGGCAGTACACATATGGAAGTTATCGGACCATTAAGATTCATGGAATTTTCTGGTCGCAAGGAACCAAGCTTCTCAATAGCTGGTAGAGGTATGTTTGATGGAGCAAGACTAGGTGACGATAATGGATTTGAAGATTGGAGGATGGAAGGCCAACAAAGGGATTGAAATGGATGTTGATTATACAGCAGAAATGGCGGCTCAGTCGTTGGGTGTGTAGGCATTTGAACGTCGGCTGACTTTGGCTCTCCTTTAGTTTCATCCAACTCCATTTTTACAAACTTAGCCATCTGCAAAATAGGAAACATGAGAAATAAGTGAAATACTATTTATTATTAAATATAACTCATCTATGTCAGTTATCTCTCACCTTTGCCTTCAGTTTCTTGTTGGTGGTTTCCAAATTCTGATACTCTTTCAAGGCCACCTCTTTCTCCTTTCCAGTGGGCAAGATTCATAAAAATGAATAGGCTACCATTAAAAAAGGCTCAAAAACTTCCATAACAGCACAGTAAAGGCAACGAAACAGATTATAATCTTTCATACCAAAAGGTTAAGCATGTGAAAGTCATTCTATTGCAGGATACTGTAAAAAGCAAGGGAATAAATCCTTACCTTATTCAGGTTTGCATTCTCCCACAATAGATCAGCTTCTTTTCTTGTCAACTCTTGACATAGAGCCTAAAACCAGAGAAACAGACATGTCTTAAATCCTATAACACAGAAGGTGTCTTCAATGCAAGCCCTCAGAGATTTTTTTTTAAAAAAAAACAGAAATAGAAAACAGTAATATAACAACTAACAATAATAACACGATAAATTAAACCAATATAGAAATACCTAGGCATCGACATGATGTGACCATGGTAAGCTGCATCAATTCTACTTCGAGGATATGCGATTTTCTTCAACTTGTTTCAGTAAGTGCTAAATCGGCGTTCACTAAACATTCCAATTTTTTTAAAAGATCTTATGGCTGCCAATTTTAAACTTGATTATCAAACACACTTTGTAATTCTTATTCTTTGTGAATACATAAAGCATCATAGCAATGGAGGTTGAGTTGTAATTATCTATATTTGATTTCGAAAGAATGGAAAGAGGCACAAAAAATGTCATAACCACAATTGCTCCAAATTGAAAAGCTCATGCCTGCATTGCTAATTTTTGATAGAGTTTATTTTACACTTATAAAAACCAGAACTACAAAGTAAAAAACATATATAGAATAAGTAACCAAGTTTGCCAGAACAGCAGCATAGTGAGGGTTAAAGAATAAAAAAAAGCCATCCATGTCAAAGCAGAAAAAATGCCACTCAACGTGCTTGTGAGACATAGTTACATAGTTTTCACTGCTTTACACAGAAAATGCATCTTGTTGAATATAATATGAGCATTCAATCCTACTGCACAGAAATATCTTTGATTATCTTTTTTTTTTCAATTAATATTTTATCTCAAAATAATCTGCACTGGACATAACTAAACATTCTGCTAAGATATGCCCCTTTGACAGAAAGACAAGAAGACAGAGCAAATGGATGTGAGCTAGAGAAACACAGCCACCCTGGCAGATTGAGCATTCAAAGTAGAAACTGGATTTTATTATGGAGCAGAAAAGCAGTAACTGGAATAGCTAAAATATGAATAAGATGAAGCCAAGAAGTTACCTGCCTGCGACGAATTGTCTGTCTAGCTGACTCTCTATTTGCTAATACCCTACGTAGTCTACGTGCTTCCTTTTCTTCCTGATTGGAAAAGCTTCAGCTGCATATGATGAGTATTCAGAGAACAATATTAAAGAAGATAAGCACTACCTCGGTTAACTGCTGTCTTCCTCTGCTCCCACCGTAAGAAGCATGACTGCCAGAAGGCCCAGAACACAGAAGACTCGGTTTTAGTGATTCTTCATATTGCTCAGACTTCACTGGATTCCTCATTAAATTTTTGCATGTTGTTTCACTCTCCCACTGCTCTTGATATACAGGGTCCTGCAAAAGGAAGATATTTATTAAATCCTTCATAGAAAATTGCAGGTTGTTAACAGACTGCTAAATATATCCAAGTATGGGAAAGCAAGTATAGTCATTGATTTATTTGTGATGATTCTCTCTATCCAATGGAAAAAAATATGGGAACATAAATGATATAAAAACAGTAATTATATGGGGATTGGGGACTTCAATTTTCATACTAAACACAATCAGGACATTATATAGCTCGTGTATTTTTTGTTGCACTTTTATTGTGGAAGAGTTTAGGGAAGGAAAATTTTCATTTAAGATCAAATTAAACCCTTGAAATGCATTGCTAGAAGAAAAACAAGTGAAAAACACAAGCTAAATCAATTTCAGTTCCAACAAAGATAATATCTACGAAAAATGTTCAAACTTCTTAGAATTTTCAGCCCAATATACATCAACAATATTGTTCACTTTATGTTGTCTGGTTAGGGCTTCACCTATCTTGATTAGGTTTATGCATGATTTAACAATAAATCTTCGGGAAAAATACAGGTTCGTACAGTTTTATAGGTAATGATAAATTCAAAAGAAAGAAAGCTTATGTTCATTCAGAAATGGATAAAGCATTAAATAGGAGAGACACTGGGGTTGGACACACCCCATCCCATTGCCATTCTAAATTTAAAACTCCTAAGCACGGGATTATTTGTTTTCCCTTCCCCCTAATACCCAGAAAACCATGGAGGCCTAGCTCTCAATTTATGCTGACACTTGATACATTTGCCTTTTTCCATTATTGGAAACATCCCTGTCTAGGACCCCATTTTAAGTAATGAATCAGAGACTTATAAAAAAAAAAAAAAAGGGAAATGAATCAGAGATCAACAATGTTTCACCGAAAAAATTGTTTTGTGAACTGTTAGACCTGATTGGCGTGGCTTTATCACATGAGCCCACCCTTTATTTGTTTAAACATTAAAATACACCAGATGATTTTATCCACCTAGACTCTCAATGCCTGTAACTGCAACTGCATTTGACCTGAAATTCCTCTAACCATTATCAAATTATGATATTTTTCTCTTCAGGAAAGCTTTTGAGGAGGGGTATTTGAACTCTCTTTAATTATGCTCTTTTAATTGAGTACTTCCCCATCCTTGAAATATCAATGTAGCGCCGTCGGAAAAAAATCATATTCTAGACGTACAAAAATAATAATAAATCTAGTTTAAATAAATAAAGAGAGTAAAATTAGTGTCACTGCCCATTCTAACCTGACCGAGATCGGAACGGCTTCGAACCGAGTCAATGGGATTCAAACCGGAGTCACGAGGCGGCGATTCGCTCGCTACTCGCTTCTTCGCTCTCTTTCCTTTGCTCCCCCATTGCCCACCGCTTTCACCTCCGCTCTCTCGCTTAACTAAATGCGCAAAATCAGCCAACGCTTCCGCCGCCTCCAACTCGCTTTTCACCAACCGATCCGCCGAAGAAGAACACGGTGACGAACAAGAAGAACTCGATACACAACGTCTCTCCAAATCTAACCTCATCCCCGAACGAAACAAAACGAGTCTGTGCTGCTTTAAGTTTCAAAACCAGCGAGCGTATGTGGGACAGACGGAGAGAGACGGGGGTGCGACTACGAATCTACGACGAGTATTACTGGTTAGCATAAGCCATAGATTGTGAAAAATTGACACGTGTCGTACCAGCTAGCGGACTCGACTTCTATGCCATTTAGAGGGGAGGGCCATGTATCTGTGAACGCCACGTTTCAATTTCGGTCACGTAGGAGAAATCGTACGTGTGGGGCTTGGTTTACGTGCGGAGGGGGGAAGTGATGGAGTTCGAGTTTGGGGAACATGCGGCAGTTTGCACTTTACAGCAGGAGACACGTCGCTCGTCATACAGCGGTAAACGTGGACTGTTGGTACTTGGTACTGCTCAGCTTACGTTTTGATCTCTAGTTGATGGTTTTGCAGGAAAAGTTTACAGTATTCCGGACACCGTGTGCTACACTACACTGACATATATAGCAAAATTTGGCGTAAATTGCAGTAAAAGAAAGCTCAGCGGCTGTTGTGGAGGCAATTCAGATAATGCTACAAGCATTACAAAAAGAGTGAAGTGACTGAGATCAGATCAGATAATTTACATCTACTTAAACATCTATCTTGGAAACCGATGAGACATGACATTCGGTCACCAATGGTCCCATTACCATTAGCCAAGTCCATTCTCGGCTGTGGTGTAGGACCAGGTGATGCAAGACCAGTGGCCCTCCTGTAAGTTCAAGTTGATAATGTGAAAGGCATTCTCGGAGATGGGTTACCATTAATCCAGTCTGATGTATGCTGCGCAGTCGGTGATGCAAGACCATTGATCCTCCTCAAGGTTGATGGTGTAGGTGGGGTTCTTGGAGATAGGTTCACAAATTCCAGGGCCTGGGACCTCAGTTCCAAGGGGTAGTCAGCAACACATCCAATTCTTGGACCAGCTCCTGTTGACCACTTCAAGGAGAGCTGATGCCCTAATTGGTATGAATTGGTTGTGCTCTTGGAATTGATTCTTTGTAGTATCGCTTGCTTTGTCACCTCTGCTCTTGGGCTCTGAAGACCACCAGATAAAGTCCTTTTGTATTCACCTTTAGTTTCAGGTGGCTTAACTTCTTCGAATGCTTCTGAGGTCAAATTCTTCTCCTCATTGACAATATCAGGTTTAGGAGGCTCCATCGTTGCTGAAAGTTCAGGCAGCGTCCCACTTCCACTAGATTTGAAATCATCGTCATAGCTGTCGGAATCTTTGCTAGCTTTATGTATCTGAAACGTGAAAACATGGATGCCAGCATATCATCAGATAAGAGTTTGGGATCCATTTCTACTACCACAAATTATCACATCATAAACAAGAACTGTTAAAGGGCCATGTATTCCATCCGACAGTTGATGCATTCAGTCGCGGGAAAGTGGCAAGATTAAGGGGAGAAACAGAACTCAAAACTCGCACAGAATACCACAATTTTATTTCCATTTCACCAATCAATTTTATTGGCAATGGAGTCTGCTAGTGCTTCACTGACAATTACCGAAGCTTCCTATTAAACCGTCATGATCAAGGCAATAATATACGGTGAAATTAAAAAGTCACCTCAAATTCATCAAGGTTTACTCCATTTTGCCCAAGAAAGGATAAAAAGATGTCAAGGCTGTCATCTGTAGGCTTGTAATGTCCACTATATGCAGAGATAGACTGCAGAGTCACAGGCAATCAAGGATAAGATTCCCCAAGTTCAGCAAATGAATATTGAAAATCTCATTGGGTGTAGTCACTGGAAGCAGAGACACAATACAGAGAAAAAGAGAGTGGATAAAGAAAACTGCCATCTATCATCTTTGCCACATCACCAATAGTTTTAGATACACACCTAAACCCTAAATGAGTAGGATAACAAAAATCCTCATCCAACAAATCATATATTATCACAAATAACCATACCTTAAGAATCCCCTGCTGCGCTATTAGCCTTCCAGCAGCTAATGTAGCTCCTCCTGCTAGAAAGCTAGAATGATGGAACATTCCTTTCTTTTTCTGGAACATTATTAACAATTTATCATTTTTTTCACCCAAATGGCACACAAAAATATTATAAGGAAACTAGCATTAGAATTTCTGCATGTTTATTTAATCTCTTACCTCACCAGCATACAATTTTTGTGAAGTGCTCATAACGAATATCCACTTGCACCCTTGGTTTTCCTTGTAAGTATCAAGGAGACTCCCAGATTGTTTGTGAATGACTTTTCCATCCTCAACTATATATTCATAATTCTCTCTCTCTTGCTGATTTTCCATCAAGTACAACAAAGAAAAAAGCATAGAGGGCACAACGTCAGAATGCAAGAACTATAGATCAACATATTCTCTACATTTTACAACAAGGATTGCAATAACAAGACAGAGAGAGAGAGAGCACATACAGGTCCAAGATACTTTATGCATTGTTGTTGAAGCTTTGACATTGAACATTGTTTAAGATCAAGTTCTTTGCCATCACCTGCGTCCAACCTGCAGCAAAATACTTTTCAGCGAGAGCCGGTTTTCCCACCCCAAATGGGCTAGCCAACCATATTTTATGTTATCAAAAAGAACAAGAAGAAGAAAAAAGTATGAAAACAAAATATTCAAAGAAATTTATTCATCGTATTCTCACTAACATAAGGTGATTGTTTTGCTCTTCATATAATATTATACTGACACACGAAAATGTAGCCCAGTGGTAGAGTTGTAGATTTATAGGGGTACAACCTAGAGGTCATAGATTCAATTTGTGGGGGTAAGGCATGTGTGCGTACATCTTGTTTGTCCCTTACTCTCATTGAAATCCTTCATAAAATTTAGTTGAGAAACATATATTGACTGGTGATGCCATATATGGCATGAGATATAGTTGTTGTTTAGAGGTAAGACCTGGTGAGTACGAATATTTTTTCTTTATTTTTTTCCACACCCTGTCCACTTTTGGTGCTATTTTCCCAAGTGCAATCAGCCCGTCACCAACTACCTTTTGATGTTTTGGAATGTTCCAAGGAAAAAAATAAATTCTTAGAATCCCTAGCTACAAAAGAAACACGCGCACAGAGAAATTATACAGGATTTGGATGCAAACCCTCATACTTCTATATTAAATGTAAAGGTCGTCTGCAAAAGAAATTCAATACATACAAGAGGAAATTTAAGCGTGTCATGTTGGGCAACCTTAAACTGAATGCTTCTATTTGTGAAACGTCAAATATATCAATTTGGTAACAGGGCATACAGGCATAGCCTGGGGTTCCATGCAAATAGGAAGGGACCGTACACAATGAACTCAACTAGGGTATACAATGAACTTCAAGCTAAATTTTTTTTTTTTAATCAATGATCTTGCTCCACTACCAATAATTAGCACTAATAATCAAGGAGATCAGAAGCAAATCCACTCACCAGTAGAAAAATGGCTGCCCAGCATTTGCCTTGCACCACTCCTCATAGTAGAGATGCAAGTTATGCCCATAACGGTGCCGCGGATCAATCTAATGATAAAAAATTACACAAACACAATAAATATTAGGAAATTGCAAACTCCAGGTACAGTAATTAACTGTTCACATAGCTCGATTGCATTGGTTAAAACTATTTACTCTTAAGACTCAAGAAACAAAGGGGAAAAAAAAGGGAAGAGACTGTCATTACCGCTTCAATCCAATGTTGAAAAGCCAATTTTTGTGCCTTTGCGTCTATGGACAGACCTTTGCCGACCTGTCAACATATTCAGATGTATCACTCACTCCAATCAAACACACTCATCTTCTCTAACCGCACACCAAATCATTTTTGAAAGCTGACAACAGTTGAATCTGTCTCTAACCATACACCAAATAATTTGGCAAAAATAATTAGAAAAGGAAAAGAAGCCATTACCTTGGAAGCATTCCATCCAACACGATTCCACCTCGAGGCCACACTTTCTGGCGAATTGAAGAAGGAAATCGTACTGTGATTTAATCTAGCAAAGTCTAACGCCTGCCACCTGATGTCACACCATGAGATCTCGGTCAGTAATCAAGAAAATATAATTGAATTAATAAAAAAAAAAAAGTGAAAACAGAGGTTTTTGACCTACCATAGTTCTTCAGCTACAACAACAGAGTCTGCTAACCTGCGCCGCGTGCGGTAACTCCTGTACACCTTCTGCAGCTTCACCGCCGCGGTCGACTCACACGGGCCTCCCTCCGCATTCACATCACCCGGGGTCGCGGTGTGGCCCAATTCTTCTCCGCAGTTGATCGACGACAACTCTTCAGTTCCGTTGTGAGCCAGAGACAATTTGGCACTGCAGCATTCCGGATCATCCGCCGTCGCAGAATCAACCCCGTTGGTTTCCGGAGCATCAATGTCCAACATGGACGAATCGGAGCTCCGAAAATCGCCAGAACAATGGTTGGAAGAGGAAATCAACATCTTGCCTTTATATCGACAATAAGGGAGGGGCAATTTTTATTCGCGATCGAAGTTTGGCGAGGACTGCGTTTCGACCTCCATGTTAAAAAGAAGAAATAGTGACGCGGAGATAATTTAAACCAAACAAGGTCCTGTACGATCAGAGTGTCTGGGGATTGAGAGTGGAGAGTTGTTGCTTGGAGTTCGGGAGCTGAGAATATAAAAGGGATTCTCTGCTGATTTGGTTTTGCGGGAAACTTACTTGTCAATTTCACAGATTTTATTTATTTATTCATGTGCTAGGGATCAACGCGCGTGAGTAGAAGAAGAGGAGTATACTCGCTGGCTGCTAACGGAAATATTATTATCCGATATACAGAGTCAATGAGTCCATACAAACGGACAGAGGCGAAGCCACGTTGAGCCAAGCTGACCCCCCTCAAAAAAGGTTAATAATACTAATTTATACACTAATTTTAATTTAGACTTCTCTGAATTTTTAATTTAGACCCCCTTATTATAAAAAATCATACTCATGGTTGAAACAATAAGACTTGTGACAAGTATTATTTATCATATTTGATAAAATTTTTATTTTTAGTGTTATTTTTTGTATTTTCGAAGATATAACTAATATATAACCCTAAAAAAATTCCGGGGGCGTTGCCCCTGGACCCCCACTTAGCTTTGTCTATCATGACATAAAATCCTCTGTCCATCACTACGACCCCCTCATCTAAAGTCCTGGCTTCACCCCTGCAAACGGAGAACGAGTCCAACCTTTTCTTTAAATATATTTTTCATTGGAATTGAACTTTAGACACACATCTCCCTAACACAATCAATTGTTAACTGAACCATATCTCAATCTCGTTGGTAGAAAGAATCCAACTTGAATATCTCAATTAAGATGATTCAACAATCAACCCATGTGATCTACTTCACGGTGATTTTTTGATAATTTGCATAGTTTAATCTCTCAATTATAAACACCTTACACAACCAATTCATCTACTCTTTAGTATTTTTGGTAATTCAAGTTGAATGTCTTAATTAAAAGGATTTTGAACTATTATCTAAGTGAGAGATTAAGATGAATGAGATCACATCAACAAATAACATAATTTTAAACAATAAAATGATTTACTGTGTGTTTGGTGGGGTGGAACCCATTGTGGTTCCGCCAGCATATTAGATTTGCAAGTCCGTTCCACCAAACGACAAATCTGCCAACGGATATGTTGGTAAAACATCCGGAGCTTCTGTAGGGCTCCGGAGCTTCTGTAGGGCGTTAACACCCTTATATTTTTTCTAAAAAAAGTCATGCGGGCCCACAAAAGTAATTGATAAAGTGTAAAAAAAATCAATTTTCTTTTTAGAAATGTAGGCCACGTTTTGGCTTAACATTTTTTTACTTGAATATTTTTGAACACGTTATTTTATTTAATAAAATAATAACAAAAAATTATTACAAAACCATAAAATATAAAATTAAATTAATAACAAAAATTATTATAAAATCATAAAATATAATATTTTAATTCAACAGCTTTTCCACTATCATCAACTTTCAATTCGCCAAACATTTCACAACATATTTCACAGCTTTAAGCTCACACTTTTTTCCACAGTTTTTTCGTTAGCATTGAAAATCAATCTAACCGTTCTACCAAACGCACCCTTATTTATGAATAAATAGAAATTGAGGGGAATCGAGCACATGTTATTGGCATTGGTGATGAGGAAATTATGGGTTTTGGTACATAGAAACTTTGATGACATACAAAATTTGTTAGATTTTGCCGATGGTTGGTCTCCAATGCTCTGTATAAGAGGAGCATTTACGGAGTCCCTGATATCATCCTCGAGGACTCTCTAATGCTTAAGCTATAAGTCTCTGATGCTTAAGTTATAAGTCTAAGTGTTATTCAGAAATTGAGAGTGCTTTTATACTCGAATATCTCCCTTTGGTTAGTAATCAAAAGTCAATAGTTCAGCGTTCAAGTCTCCTTACTTGGTACGGAGGCCTTTTTTTTATTGACTTAGGTTGTGAAATTTTTATTTCTCCTCAATTCTTACTAAAATTTGTCGGGAGTGGATCTATTTATTTCTCCCTAATTTTTAGGAAAATTTGTTGGGAGTGTACCGCCTATCTTTCTTCTTGGTATGAGACCGATGTTTGAAAGTATAGGAGGATGGTCCATCTCACGTGCTTTCTACGCGCGTCAAAGTTTCTGATGGAGGCCATTTTTTATGCGTTACTCTAACGTAGAAAGTCCACTTGTTTTTTTTACGTTTCGTCATAGCTCGTGAGTTGACTAATTGACAAATTTCTGTCTTATGTGTGCATAAAAAAAATTAAATAGAAATATAATTAATTTCTCTTCATGCTTTGCTTTTGATGGTGAAGACGGTCGGTTACATATGTAGTAGTTTTTTTTTAAACATGAATTTAATCAATTGGTCGGTAGTTATTGTCATTTATTTTGATTATTTGTCAATTTTTTGATAAATTCTTTAAAAAAATATGTAAATTTATTTTCAAATAATCAGACGATTGATTCAGTTATATCGGTTTTAAAATAACCGATCGATAAACCAACGGTTGATTCGATTGTATCAATAATTTTTGTATAGTTACTACTATTCAATGTTTTCACCCTAATTAATTTTAAAGATTGTCTTATATTTGCTTTTACCAGATGTTTTGTATGTCTGGTCAATGAGTTTGAAACATGAGGAAAAAACCGCGTCTACGTTGTTAGATGGCAATAGCGGGGCGTTGATAAATCAAAGAATCTCTATCTCATGGTTCATGCATGGCCAGATATAATTTATTTGTGTTTGTGGGCAAGGAGGACACGTAAAAATTATAATTAATAGTATAGGTGTGTGAAGCAACATTATCCACCTAGGCTCCTAGCTAGCTACCATTTTTGGTTCGACGTCCTTTTAGTCATTTATAAACAAATCTACTTCATTGCAGATATTAATATATACGTACAAATTGTCAGTTGCCCAAAAATTTACCTAAATCACTGATAATTGGAGTGGTAAGCATGATATGTAACATTTTGATGATCTGGATCCCCCTCTCGTTTAAAAAAAAAAGAGTCTATTCAATATTGATATATTATATTATACCCAGCAATATAATCAATGTAACAACTGTCGTGTGTTTATTATTATTCAAACTTGGTGTTTAATCAGACATTATTGTTGGCTTTACGTACAGGGCATGCATGTTCGCATGTTTCTTGGTCTTCTTGATAGATGGATTACTAATTAAGTGTTTACCTAACTCAGTCTGATTTAAAATAACTTGTTTTGTGGAAGTTTGCAATTTGAGTTTTCAAACACAGTTTATCCATATCTCTTGTCTGGCCTAGGGAAAATTTGACGGCTTATTTTGGGATTTGGAGATCAGAGATCTTCTTCTTTTTTTTAATGGTATTTTCTTGATCTTTCTGGGAACAAAATAAAAATCTCGAGTACCAAAATTTTATATTGGAATGGGCCTGTTCTTGCAATTTTGTTGAGCCAGTCTCAGTTCTACAACGAGCTGGGCCTCGACGAGGGCCCGTAGGAAAGTTTGTAGAAGTTTAGTGGGAAGGTTCCTTCCATATCTCAACTCTCAAGTGGTTGGAAGTTTTGTTTTTTTTTTTTTTATTTTTTATTTTATATATATGTTTATAGGGATTTTGATGGTATGTGTTTTGATGAAAAGTAATGATGAGTTGTTGACTGAGATGGTAAATTTGAGATTGATAACTGTTAAGGTAAGCAGCAGATCATGAGTTTAAGTTCCATGAGTATTTTTATTTATCACAATTTGCGTTATCTTCCCCCATTGAGTGTCAAGTAATCCATCATCCATGGGATTGCAGGGTCTTTATCTGGCCTGAGGTGATCCACGGGAGTTGCGGGTCTTCCATGTGACTGGATCCACATTGCTGGTGTGTGTTTTGGCCTTTTACAACCCATGAAAACACCCTACAACTCATGAAAACCAACTCCCAAGCAAATTAAGGAACAATCATCAGACATCCTATATGCCTATATCAACATCTCTAAGAAAAAAAACAACAAAAAAATACTGCACGTGACCACCTCAGGCTTTTATGATGCAAGTGATAGGATAACAATGTGAAATCCAAAGTTCTAAGTGATTGAAACTCAAATAGCAATCAGCTTTTTCAACGAAAGTAGCTCATTTGAAACTCCAACAAGAAGCCAATCTTATTTGTCAAGTACAACAAAAGAGTGAAAAGAGACGGCAATCCACTGAATTATTTATATTTTACTAGCAAAAGAGAGACCTTCCTTTGTCAGCACATCTAAGCTATCAACTGTAGGTTTCAGCCTTGCAACTTTGGCCATAGCCTTGTTTTCATCAGGAGTCCCACCTTCTAGGAATGCTCCAACAACCTTTCCATCGTTAATCCAGTACGACCCAAACTTCGGCTTTGGAGACGTTGGACTGTTGTCTCCAAAGAGAACAGTCTCACCGACATTGTCACCGTAGAATTGCCATGAGAGATCAAAGACACGAGAATAGAAGAATGGAAGATAATCATACTCGTCAATCTGTTTACCCTCCTCCTTTGCCTTGATGGCCTGAAAATTGGGAAGAGGTACAGTGAAGGGCATGAACAAGTAGTTACAAGGAAACTCACCAAAAGCTACATATAAACTATGGAAAGAATTGGATCCCAATATACATAAGTATATAAGACTACTGTATATAATGCCAAAAAAAACAAAGATCCATTACCTTCACAGCCTGCTCAGCTGATTTGCGAGCATGATCGACGTGTTCAACTCTTCTTATATCATTGTACAATTTCATAGGGAATGTAGCAACGTCACCCACAGCATACACATCAGGAACACTTGTTTTGAAGAACGCATCAGTCTGGAGGTTAATCAAAGCCATGTCATGAGATAGAAGATACAAATTTATCAAGATAATATGGTACTACTGCTTGACTGCCAATGCTAGCTAATAAGTCATGGAAATTTTTTAAGAAATTCAAATGGACCAAAACAGTAGGGTAATGAACATTGTTATCACATCAAACAATATTCCAAATTTTTGATCTACATTTTTTTTCATTTCAGAATATTAACACAGAGGTATTAAAATATCAGATCAAAAAAAACACAGCCAAGAATTAGGATGAACAAGTCAAGGTCGCACCAACCTTTATTCCACCTTTTTCCTCTTCAACTGAACCTTTGAACAAAGTTGTAAACGGTCTGCCCCCAACCCCAACAACAACTATGTCAGCTTCCAACACCCTGCCATCTTTAAGTTGCACTTCCTTTACCTGAAATGTGGACACACAACCACCATTAGAGAACTACTTTTAGTCCCCTTTAGAACTGATGAAAACCTGGTTAGTCATATACTCACTTCTCCAGTTGAATCAGCAGTAAACCCAACAGCAACTGTTCCCTTAATAATCTTGACTCCCTTATTAGCATAATAGCTCTCATAAAATGCAGCTATGTCAGCAGTAAAAAGTCGAGGCACTGCAAGAACAATACGTTAGGAAAACATTGATTTACGGTATGCCTCTCAGCGATGTTATTATATATGCCCACAGAATAACGCAGGTTTTACTTACTGCACCAGGGCTCAGGGTAAACCATAGTAACATCTAAATCGTTGATTTTCAAAGCGGCACTAAGCTCAAGACCAATGTATCCTCCTCCAACAATTACAGCTTTCCCATTTTTCTTTCCTATAATAGCTTCCACAAGCTTATCAGCATCATCAATTTCTCTCAAGTAGAAGATGTTTTTGGCATTAGCGCCTTGTACACCAAAATCTGACAATCTTATCACCTGAAAAGGCCAAATTGTAAGAATTTCAATATGTCACGAAAAGCAAGCAGAAAACCAGGTAATGCTTTATCAGGATTATCTAATATTATACTTACTGTAGATCCAGTTGCAATGATCAAAATGTTATACCCAAAGGTCTCTCCAGCAGCACTAACCAGTGTCTTGGCAGCAAGATCGGCTTTCACAATTTCTGTGCCCAGGATCAACTCAATTCCTGCAAGCATCAAAATTCTGAGCACCATCACCAAGACCACACTCTTCTTCAAAAGTTACAAATGGGCAACTTAACCTAATATGAGTGGAAATTGACCCCACTATTTACAATTATGGCCCCCTATTTGTCACTGTTATGGCACATATATTAACAGAAAAAAACAAAGGGGAAGTCTATAGGAGAGAAATCAAATATCACCTTTCTCCTTGTACCACTCAGGAAGCAATCTCTCTCCTCCACTTCCAACACATACATGGAACCCAGGAAGTCTTGCAGTTCCTGCCAAAAAGAAGAAGTAAATTTACATATACACAAACGGATTCCAAAATTTTACTTTACCCTAGACAGGAATACGCCTACTGCTTGGAATATTTCACATAAACAACAAAACTTACCCACTGGGAAAAG
This sequence comes from Tripterygium wilfordii, assembly GCF_013401445.1. NCBI lineage: Eukaryota > Viridiplantae > Streptophyta > Magnoliopsida > Celastrales > Celastraceae > Tripterygium > Tripterygium wilfordii. The sequence continues at coordinate 2,236,051 of NC_052244.1, forward strand.
ATAAGCCTTGCTAAGAGCAGGACGCTCATAAGGAGCTACCTGGGAAAGAAATAAAAGTTCATCACGTGAGGCCATAACAGGACATACTGGAAAAAAACTCTTATATATCTCTCTCCACATTTCCCCGACATATGTCAGCATATAAGAAAGAGCTTCACCAGGATAATACTATGAACAAACCAATCTCAAGGGATATAGGAATGGAACAACTATTTGGCTTTCCTCATGACAAAACTACCAACAAACATAGTACTTTGAGGATTTAACAGTCTATCTCGCATTATTACATCCCAAATGTATTATATATAGATGTGATCAGTGAAAACAGCTGTTTGTTGATAGATGTGGATAAGGCGGTTTAGGTTCTTCAGAATAAATACGGGGAGATAAAAAAATGTTAAAGAAGCCTAACATAGCTATGCTAAGAGAACATATCTCACGCCGTGACGTTCTAGGGAGTAACAGAAAGCAAAGAAATAACTAGAGCGCAAGAGAAGAGGATACTTGCTTTTTTCTCTCCATTAAAAACTGTACATGAGAAGTTATCTAGCAGGGCCCTTACCTTGAAAACAACATAAGTTTAGTCCTCCATTCAATCATGGTCATTAGTGCAGCTACACTATATACATAATGAAAAATACAGAATTTTCAAGGCTAGTTGTAACGTTAGGACGGAGCAGTAACTTGAAATACCCATAAATTCTGCATAGGACTCCTCGAATCAAAATGGGAGAAAGAGGAAACCCTAAAGATAAAAATATCCTAATGTTAAAACAGAACTGGAAGAACTTCTGGAAGCACCCTATAAGTTAGATCAAGAACAAAAAACTCCTGCCACTAAAGCATTTGGCAAGGCGAGCTTTGACCTTGGTAAATTTGCCCCATGGCAACATAATATTACTCAACTCAAACCATAAAAAATAAATTTAAAAAAAAGTCACTCCACAAACCTGGAAATAACTCAGACTAGCTATAAAATCAAACTACAAAATGTTTGACTAGCTTAAACATTCCAACCTAGAATTGTGAAATTACATAAAAATCACATATTAAAACATTGAAATCATCCTGAAAATGCATTTTACCTCCATTTTGCTTCCTCCATTGACTCAGAAAAAACTTAAATATAATTGGAAACTAAGACGCTAGTATTTTTCTAAGGTGAAACAGAAGCAGAGAACCAAAATCAAAATGATCAGAGAAGAAAAAAAAAACAAAACAAAACCTGCACAAGATGAATAAACAAATGCATCAAAAGGTATATAAAACATACCAACTCCTTAGAAATGATTGCCAGCTCACCGAGCTTAACTCCCTGTTTAGCAAACTCCCTAGCTGCATACCCCTGCATTGACAAAGTGTGAAAATATTGGCCAGGAATAAAAGGATATAGTCTCAAACTGTAGTACAAAACACAAGTAACATCAAAAAAGACCTCTCTTGTTATTTTACCCTCTGGTACTCCACGAAGTTTATATGTAAAAGGGGTACCACTGAGTAGAGAACAAAATAATCAAAATTTTGAAAATGGAAAGACTGCACCAACCGATTTGTTGAAGAAAGGAGTCAACATGAAATAGAGATTAAAAAAAGAGGTATATGCTACGATCAAACACCACAGTTATTTCTCTTCTTTTGAAATAATCGCTTACCACACAAATCAACTACTGTAATTCAAAAACCCTCGCTAATCCCACTGTTTACATTGACTGTACAATCAATTTATCTCAGGGAAGCAAAATATCGCTTCTACAGAACACTATACATAAAATTAACAGTCAATTTATATACCGGATCGTCAGTTGAATCACAGATATCAATACATCCAGAAAAACGACAAGAATTAGATCTAGATGCACAGACGAACGTATATAACTGTGCCAAAATCCAAATCCCGATCCACAATCATCAATCTAAAGAACTGGAAACAAAACGATATAGATAGTATTCGCAAATCAAAAGCCAATACCGTGAATAGAACAAGAAATGATATAGAAAACTTACAGCGGCCACACCACCACCGAGGATCACGTACTTGAAAATTTTCCCCGCCATAGATCAACACTGAAGGATACTCTCCGTTCTTCTTGTTTGTTCCTCTCCGTGTGCAAAGTATAAAAAGGAGCAGGGATATGGTAGCCCGTGATTGGTGAGATATTAATAATGCAAAAAAATAGCCCAATTGGCAGGAGATTAGACTTTGCTGCGTCAGACTCTCCGTGCAGTCGAGGAGATAACAGCCGTTACTTTTGCGGACTTTTTATGGGTCTAGAGACTTGCCACGTGGAAATCGGAATGCCTTTTCTCAGCCCGTTTGGAGATAATTTATATTGGCTAACAAAATAGGGGGATTTTTCAGGGTACGGCGTCGTATCGTGTGCATGGAAATGGAACGTAATTTTTATTCCTCACTGCTTTTCTTATTCCTTACCTAATGAATATATATGTGGGGAAGCATACAGGTTATTTCTAATTATATTAAAGAAGGAAACAAAGTTTCCAATTAAAAAATAATCAAAAGTGATAGGGATCTCAGTAAAAAGCATTTCAATCATCCCAGTAATGAATGTGTAACTCTTTGGTTCAATCACAAGGTTTTGTTAGTTCCTACACTTACATCAATCAAGAGACAAGATCCACTACTGAGATAACTGAGATGTTTTTTACTAGTATTCGCAATGTTATTGTTTGGTCAAGGAGTATGCAGAATCTGATAATCGACTGAAGTGAGCATGGCCAGAACATCATCCAATATAAAATCTAACAGACGTTAGATATTGAGAGGGTGTGAAATTGAACTCACAAACCAGTTCCATCCCAAATCAAACGCAAAGGCCTCAGCCAGGGTTGGGGCCATCATTCTGGACCACCTAGGCCCAGTAGCATCGATTGGGCCCATAATTGCTGCACCTAGTAAACTGGGCCGATATTAAAATGGAATAAGAGCAGTATGTTACAATAACTCAATAAGTTAAAAACATAGTCCAAGCTGGCCCATGAGTTTTGTTAATGGATATGATTTGTTGGGCTGAGCGAAAATAAATTGGGCTAATTGGGTCGCCGATATCTACAGTTTAGTGAGCCCAGTTCAAGACAAGAAAAATAATTTATATATAAATCAATCAAATTTAATTACCCAATAATTCTGAAGAAATTTGGTTGATTTTAAAAATATATAAATCAGTGTTAGTCAACACTTATTCAACATAATATCCGATGCTATGACAATGGATTTGTGGGGATAAAGTCAAACGTACGCCAAGTATTTGTGGGGATGGTTCCTTAGATATTATTCTTAACGCTATCTGTGTTGAACTTCTTGACCGTCGGCGGCTTATATGAAAAGTATAAAAGAACTGATCAATGTCAAAAGATTTTAATCTTTGAGAAAATTCTTTGCGATGGTCACTTTCCACTGCTATTTCAAAGAGGTTTAATTCTCAGCGATCCGTTCATTTCATTTGTAGAATAAACGGAGAGTCGTGTCATGCATTTTAATAAATAAAATTGACTTCAATGTCAAATCCTCACACTCAAAAGATCCTGGAGTTTCATTGTTGTATATATATATATACACAACGTGAAAACTGAGGTCATGCATATATGCTCTCTCTAGAATCCAAGATAGTAACAGCACCTAAATTATAATTTGAAGAGACGGTCAAATTCTAATCTATGGAAATTTTGTAAAGGTAAGATGTCTCACATCGGGAAGTTGAAGGAAAGCAAAGTATTTTATTTGTCAAGATTGAACACGTCTCAAATATTGTAGATGATCCTTTGAAGAACAAAACCGTATGCATAGGACTAGAGACCCAAAATGGACAATACATTTCTTACATGGTATCGTATGATGATCCAACTACGATGTCGGGTTCACTTACCTCCCCTATTTGGATTACCTACTCATAAGGTGAGAGGTACCACAAAAACCCTAACTCGTATAATCCATTTATTGGGCCTCGCATAATCGAGCCTACAAGAACATGAGAGTATTAAGATAAAATGTCTCACATCGGAAAGTTAAGGGAAAACAAAATACTTTATAAGTCAAGATCCAATGCCTCTTAATTTAGACAATTCTTTTAAAGATAAAACTGTGTGGGCCTTAAGGCGCAGAGCGGATAATAGCACTTTAATTTGTTTGGATTGAATTTTCTTACAAATTTTTGTTGTAATTAAAGTATTATGGGTTTAGTTAATCGTGGAGCCTAAAGTTTGTTCTCTACGTATGTTGATTTCAAAGTAATCGATGCCTTGCTTGTCAAGTAGATGGTGAGGATTAAAAAAACAAGAAAGTAGACGGTGGGGATTAATATATCTAGAATTGAAAACGACCAAGGTCTGTTCTTTTCCAATTATTATTATTATTGTTTTATAATTTTCGATTAATATATCTAAATATCTAATTGAAAACGAGCAAGGTATGTCCTTTTCAATTATTATTATTATTGTTTTATAATAGTCGATGTTGTTATATGGGCCAACCAGTGACATACGTACAACAAAAGAATTGCAATCTTTATAGGGCGTGACGACACTAGTAATCTTTATAGTCATTTTGTGACTCATGGGCCCGTTTTAAACCCGGGATGGTCACTGCATACGCACAGCAGGTTATTTCATACGCACAGCTTGTGTCTCATAAACTCTTATCAAACATCAATCCTATCGACTCAGTGTTTTAATATTCCAATTATCCTAAATACTGGATGGATACACATGATTTCATAAGGGACACGTGGGGCTTACGATTTCACATAGATTATAAATTTTTTTTTTTAAACAGGGGTTGGGAAGGGGTAGAATTCAAACCCATAATCTAATGGGTGAATGATCTCTTGCATGCAATGTGATTATCGTTCAATCAATGACTCACTTGTCACATAGATTATATATGTTCGTCTCAATATTTGGGGCAGTTGGGACGAAAAAAATATTGGAATCGTTAGGATTTTCGCTTCTCAAAAGACTAAGTTCTGTTTTTTTTTTTTTTTTTTTGATAAGCAAAGACTAAGTTCTGTGTTTTTCTTTTTGCAACATATTTATAATATCCTGCAAACAATGATGAAAAATGTTTGTCTAATATACACAACGTTTCTTGTACCTTGTCAGTAACTGTTTGCATGTATTATATATATATATATATAGATATATATACAGGAATTCTCCTATGTGGACCAAAAGTGTGGACAAAGTTTGTGGACCAAAATCCAATGGTTATAATCAATCACAACATAAGTGGGGGCCACACATTTATTATGGGGCCCACCACATCTATGGTTGAAAAATAAGTCCACAAACTTGGTCCACACTTTTGGTCCAGATAGGAGAATTTCTGTATATATATATATATATATTTTTTTTTTTCTTTAATGTAACGAAGAAGACTGTTGTCAAAATTGCTTCAACATAACTAATCAGTGCAATAATACATCTGAAAAGTCTGTCATTGTTCGATGACGCACCATACTAAACCAATACTCTTTGTTTAAAAGAAAGTAGACAAAACCCTAAAACCTGGAGTACCATATAAATATAGAATGGGGCCATAACGTGCCACTTGAAGCATCAGCTACTGAGAAAGAACAAGTTATTAATTTGGCTATTTTTTTGGAGATTTCCAAGAGGCTGAAGCAAAGGCAAAATTACCATTTTAGAATTATAATTAATTGGTATTTATTATATATTAATATCAGCCATCCATCGGAGAAAAAGCTATAATTAAATTAAATCAAAGAGAATCAATTGATTGAGGAGCCGAAGCAACTGAGATGCTTTGATTTATATATATTTAATTAGAACCTGTCTCTTTACCGTAGTACTAATACCTTATCAATATGCATGCATGTATTAATAAATGTCAATTTCATGGCTTCAAGGTAGGATCCGGGGGAGGTCCAGTCTCAATAAACACTAGACCCCTCCAATGAAAGTTCCTAACCGTCAAATAATTATTTTGTTTTTTTTTTGGCACATAATTACAATTGAAATGTGTCTTTATCTCCCTCAACATCTATTTTTTTTGTCTAAATAAAAAAATAATTATTTTAATTTAATATATATTGTAAAAATTAAAAAAAAAAATTATAGCCGTCATATTAATCTGACGACTAAGAACTTTCACTAGAGGGGTCCAATATTTATCGAGACTGGACTTCCCCCGTATCCTTTAAGTTATTCCATTGTTTGCGGATCCTTTATTGACCAAATGCAATGTCTGCCCTAATATGAGAGTAAATGAATACAGCAAGATTCATGAACTCAAACGGTCATAGGAAAATCTTTGGCGATGATTCTTTTAAGTTTTAACGACTCCTTTTTCTTTTGGGAAGCACCATCCCAACCCCCCTACTTTCAACCCTCTTACCTTCTCTAGACTACTTTAATGACTTTTTCCAATCTCATCCGTTGAATGACTTTTCAATGGTTTGAAATTGTAAAAAAACATCACCTTTTGCTTAGTGGTCCTTGCATCGTAAAACTCGTCAGCCCCTTTTTTTGACCGTTCATTGGATGACAATGCCAGATATGGGTCTATTGATTGCTTCTGCATACAATGTGATATTGCATGTTCTTCATCATGCAGAGAGTTGGACATATCTACCACTACGTACAGCTCCTCCATCACCCTATCTACGCGTTGCCATTGCTATAGGGCACGTAAATGGTAATCACTACGTCAAAGTTGGTTTGACAAGGAATTATCCAATGCCTCCCATCACACCCGAATGGGTTCACTGTAGACATACTTGTGCAGCTGCATGGGCGACTCCGTATGCGGAACGATTAGATGCGTACATGCACTCATATGGATTCATCAAATCTTCATCTGAAGCTTTTATTCATGTACTTGAATAAATTATTATCTATGTCTTACAAAATTATGATAATTAAAAAAAGCAAACAAATAATCTTAATCAAAACATTTAAATTAATAAATGTATATATATATTCTCTGCCCTATATGTGTGTGTATGTATATATCTATATATATATATGTGTATGTATATGAGATGAGATATGATGAAAAGACATGACATGACAAGACAAATAGTGACAACCTAGGGGGAGGGGTTTAAAATAGGGGGGGTTTATTTATCAATTTCATTTTCTTTTTTGTTTTCATGGAATTAAGCATGTGTCTTTTTTTTTCTTTTTGCAGATTAGAAAAGTCAAGTTTGTTCTGGTATCTGCATAGATGTTCAGGTTTGAAGAGTCATAGCTTGGGTCTTACGACTCGAAAGATTCTCCAACCAATACATTCTAAAATAAAACTTAGGAGACTTTTCAATTTTTTCTTTGTGGCGATCCTACCAAATATATATAGTAGTTAGAGAGAATTTACATAATAATATAAATTGAGATATTCACCGTTTTCAATCCGGTATCATGTTTTTCGGACAGCCGAGTGAGCTTAAACCTCGGGTCATCAGAATAATCCATATCACGTTGACGACAAGTAAGATCGAGCAGAAGCCATGCAAGTAAAAATGAGGTTCCTATCTCCTCTTCAAAAGTGAATCGAAAACGACAAGAAAATACTCACATCTAGTTCAAACTCCCAACCTTAGTATCATAAGAGTAGAAGTTGGTTGGTTGCTAAAAGCAAAAGTTGATGTTGCATTAGGTGATCTTGTGACGATAGCCCATTTGTGGCTATTGCTTACATATATATAATTTATAACTGACGTGGTATATATATATAGGGAATGTGAGGTCATATCGAACAGAATTTCAGAGTGGAAAAGACCTTAACTGGTAAAGAAATATGCACAGTAGGTGAGTTTGATATGGAAAACCATGTAAGTATGTAGTATGTTTTTTAACTAGTCGGGAGCTCGTATAATGCGCCAATTTCAAATTTTGTAACAAATGCTATTTATAAAAATTATTTATATTATATTAATAGAATTATAATGAAATTACTAGTATTACAATATATATGTATATAGAGTGTAATACAATTAGCATACAAATAACATAATTTTTTATTTTATAGTAACAAATTTTCTTATTGATACCGCCATGCGTGGCAACATATAAAGTTTAAATATTTCAGCTTTTACGTATTGTATATAGATTAGTTTTTTCTCCGATGAATAGCTTTGCTTCCATGATTGATCTGATTTCTTTTAAAAGCAACCAATCAAAAGGATACTTCTTCACAAGTAAGAATAATTCATTAGCGTAACAATCATCCCAAACAAATGGATTTGGGAGCTCCGTAATTCCCTAGAGTCTACAATTCATATATAATGGTGGATAAAAATTCAAACAAGTTTTAAAAATATAAAAATAAAAATATGGTGTGATGTGATATACATTCCAAACAATTATATTCAAATTATAGACTCGTCTACAATTTAAAACGAACTGCGGAGCTATCATACCCATCCCAAACAAACGTTGACCAAATTAAGTTCATCTTGGTCTTCTTCTCTAGAAGCCGTTGAATGCTCAAAAACGAACCACCTTAACATGCGACCGTTGAAAATTAGTTTTAAAAGTAAAAGGGCATGCGTGCCATTCTCTCTAATTTTAAAGTTACAGCCGGTGGAAATTGAATATTTTTTTTTATTTAATATAAAATGACGAATAACGTTGGGATATGACTTATTAGTTTAGTAATTATGTATTTATAAATCATTAGATTTAGAGGTAGACGTGGGCATGCTACTTGCTAGTCCAATCTAGGTGTACACAACAAATTTCTCAGTGTAAATTAAATACACTTAAAATTTGATACAAATTACAAATATTTAAATCAAAGTGGATTTGATCTCTTCTTTTGACGTATTTCACACTAATACGGAATCCTCTGATTTTTAGTTGAGTGCTTCAAACAAATTCTACGAATTTGAAATAAAATCCAGTTGGATTTGAGTGTTGGACTTGAATTTGGGATTTGATTGTCGGACTTGAGACTTGATGGAATTCTAAGAATTCTGGATTTAGAGAACTTGAACTTCACTTCCGAGACTTGACTTGACTTAGACTTGAGACTTGAAGGAATTCTAAGAATTCCGGATTTAAAGAACTTGGACTTTTCACTTCCGGGACTTGACTTGGATTTGAGACTTGAAGGAATTCTAAGAATTCCGGATTTAGAGAAGAAATTTGAGAGAGTCTTTAGATAGTTTCTCTCTACTCCTCTTCTCCTCTTTTTTTTTTTTTTTTCCAAATGAGCTTGGTATTTATAGGCAAAGGGAGAAGTGGGATTTACTTATGTACCCTTGGCCTTAACCCTTGACATTAAGGGTATTGTAGAGAAATCACTTAATCAATGATTATCTCTTTAATTTAATTTAATTTTTATTTGAATTTGATTTTATTTGTATTTATCTTAGATTTTATCCATTTAATAATATTTTGGGCTTCATAAATTATTTTAATTTAGAGCCCACTATTTTATTTAATTGGGCTGCAAATTTTTTGTGTCTACAAATGCCCCCTCAAGACTTAAGTTATCAAAGATTAGATAATTTAAGTCTTGAATTATCTAATAAAATTTGTTTTATATAATCACAATTTGATTTGTATTTGATAACTTATAACTAATCTCACTTGATATAGGAGAGTTAGACTTATATAAAGCCAACATGTGCTATAGAGTTTGTATACTCACTCTTTCAACATCACGCATAAAAGGTGAGACAACTTTAGTTTTTTTTTTTTGAATAGCTTTCGATAAAATTCCTATGAGTGAGATGATTGGTGCCCTTGAGGGCTTTGCTGATGAAGGTAGCCCAAATGATTGTCTATTAGGTGAACTTCCTGATAGTGTTGGAGAAGGTATTATTCCATCCACACATTCTTTAGAGAATAGAAGCCTAATCTTGACAGATGATGGGGCTACTTCAGGGACATTGGGTCAGAAAGTTTCTAGCACCAAATCCCAACAATTGACTGTTGTTTAATCCGCATCAGCGAATCCTGAAGATAAGTCACCAAATCTTTTAAATGAGCATGAAGAGATGCTCCGTGAAGCAATGACGGCATATCTTGAGAAGGAATTTGACAAGGCATTGCATGGAGGCCTATCTGACTTGAGAGGATGGTGGACTCGGAAGTCATCTTGTTATAAAGACTTCTGTAGTCAATTTTTTCACATTGATATTTCTCCTTTAATGGCAAAGGTGGTTGAATACTTGAATGACATTGATGACTTCCTTCACGAGGAGAATGACACCATGCGTTTTCCATCTTTAGAAGAAAAGCAAAAGCAGTTGGCTTCTTTGGAAGATCTTATTTCTGTTCGTATGCTTATTGTTCCAGACTTGACCAAGGAACGTTGCAAGATAGAAGCAGAACAAAAGGAAGTTAGGCTTGAAATTTCTCGTCTAGAGAAGCGAGATAATATTTTGTCATCCCAACTTGACTCTATTGATGAGAAAATGAAGAGAGAAAGTGATGACCTTAATCAATTGAAGGAATCACATTCAAAGCTAGAGAAGATCCAAGTTAAGGATACCACTACAGCTGAGTCAATTGCTAGACGGAAGGCAACTTTGGAAGATGGATTCCGTGGGCTAGCGAATTGGATCAAGAAGAATTAGACTTCTTTATTTATTTATTCTTTGTCATTTCGATTAGCTTTTTTTTTTTTTTTTTATGTAATGAACATTCATATCAATGAATTCATTTGTTTTTTTTTTTTTTTTTTTTTTTTGAATGCTATCACTTGGCGCAACATCAAGTATGCACATATAAGCATCAAACAAAGGTATTCTCATTAAAGAAAGGAACCTTATATCATAACATGAATGTATATCTTACATGTTTTGATTTTGTCCTTTCGAAATGATAAAACAAAGAAAATTTTTCTTTGAATTTGACTGAACTTGAAAATAAAAGACAAAGTCTTCTATTTTTATTTGGATTTAAAATGAAAGACAAAGTCTTTTTTTTTTTTTTTTTTGATTTGACTGAATTTGGAAATAAAAGACAAGGTCTTTTTTTTTTTATTTGATTTGACTGAATTTGGAAATAAAAGACAAGGTCTTTTTTTTTATTTGATTTGACTGAATTTGGAAATAAAAGATAAAGTCTTTTTTTTTATTTGATTTGACTGAACTTGGAAATTCCCAAGCTGCCTACGTACTCCTTTTGAGGAGATCAAGTCAAACGTAGTTCCAAGGAATTTTTTTTTAAAACTCTTATTTTCGCATAGACCGCCCTCTCGGGTTTTCAATCTAGCGAGTTTTTTTTTTATTTGATGCCATTCATAGTTTATACTCATATGGGCAAGGAGTATTACAATTTGATTCTAAGCGTAAAAACGCTTCAAGAATTTTCCATTGATAGGTCCGATCTGTAGACCGTCCTTGTCAATAATTTTATAAGCACCATTTGTGTAGACTTCCGTGACTACATATGGTCCATCCCATTTGGGTAGGAACTTGCCCCCAGTCCGTCGAGTGATCACAATCGGCCTCCTTATAGCTAAGACCAAGTCTCCTATTTGAAATGATCGAGGACGTACTTTTTTATTGAAAGCTCTGGACATACGAGCTTGATAGCATTCCAGTCGCTTTTGAGCTTCCAATCTTCTTTCGTCTAAGGACTCAAGTTCTTCCAACCTTAATTGAGCATTTTGCTCTGTAGTAAGGCCTTCTTGGATAGCAATCCTGAGAGACGGAATTTGACATTCCAGTGGTATTACTGCTTCAACGCCATAAACCAAAGAATATGGTGTGGCTTGTGTTGGTGTTCGATAAGTTATTCGGTAGGCCCACAAAGCTTCTCCTACCCTTTCATGCCAATCCCTCTTTGACTTGGAGACAACTTTCTTTAGCAAAGTGCAGAGAGTTTTGTTAAAGGCTTCTGCAAGTCCATTTGCTGTTGCGTTGTACATGGAGGAATTATGTTGGACAAAATGAAACTTTTGACAAAGTTTGTCCATTAGATTGTTATAGAATGGTTTCCCATTATCAGTAATGATATATCGGGGAACTCCATATCTATAAATGATTTGACCTTGGATGAAATTGACAACAGTCTCTTTTTTAACTTCTTTTAATGGAAGTGCTTCCGCCCATCTTGAGAAATAATCTGTAGCTGCCAAGATATACAAATGGCCAGCAGACGATTTTGGAGTTATGGGTCCTACAACATCCAAACCCCAGGCATCAAAAGGCCATGAAGCAACAGTCGGATGTAAGGGTTCCGGTGGTTGGTGTATAAAGTTCGCATGAACTTGACAAGCTTCACATCTTTTAGCATATTCCATGGAATCTTTCACCATGGTTGACCAATAATATCCCATCCTTTTTATTCGAAAGTGAAGTTTTGGTCCGGACTGATGAACACCACATATCCCGGAATGAGCTTCTTCCAATACTTGATTCGCTTCTTCTTTGCTTAGGCATCGAAGAAATACACCATCAAAAGAACGCCGATAAAGCGTATCTTTGTAGTATATGAATCTAGAGGCACGTCGCCGAATTTCCGTTTTATGGCGATGATCACTTGGTAACTTTCCATATTTAAGAAAGTCAATGATTGGTTGCCTCCAATCCTCATTTTCAGTTGTATCAACTGAGATATTATGAACTTCTGTTTCATCTTCAGGTGTCCATGATGGAATTACCCATTTTTGAGAAATGGACATAATCGCGATATCTTTATCGGAGTTAGCCAATACAATAGCTAAGTTAGCCAATGCATCTGCTTGTCGATTTTCATTCCTTGGGACATGAATAATATTAACCATGTCAAATTTTTCCAAGAGCTTTGCAGCATGCTTCTGGTAAGGAATTAAATTGATCTTCCGGACTTCATATTTTGATAAAAGTTGATTAATAACCAACTTAGAATCTCCGAAAATTTCGAGTTGTCCGAGCTGCATCTCTAAAGCCATTTCCAAGCCAATTATCAAGGCTTGGTATTCCGCCACATTGTTGGAACACATCTCCATCAATGTGAAGGAGAAAGGCATGACTTCATTTTGAGGGGTAACAAAAACTACCCCAGCTCCTGCACCATATTTTCGTGCAGCACCATCAAAGAATAATTTCCATGATGGTATTACATCAGTGAAAAAAACTTCTTCATCCAGGAATTCTTCTGGAAGCTCCCACTCTGCTGGAATCGGATGGTCCGCTAGGAAATCCGCTAAAGCTTGTCCTTTTATAGCCTTTTGAGGTACAAAAGTAATATCAAACTCTGATAGAAGAAGGGCCCACTTTGCTAATCTTCCAGATAAGACTGGTCTTGACAAGATGAATTTAAGTGGATCCGCCTTTGAGATCAAATGAATAACATGTGCAAGCATATAATGTCTTAGCTTTTTTGTTGCAAAGACTAATGCTAGGCACACCTTTTCAATTGGTGAATAATTTAGCTCCGCACCTACCAATGTACGACTCACGTAGTATGATGCGCTTTCTTTCCCTTCGTCATCCGCTTGTCCAAGCAGTGCTCCTAATGATCGCTCTTGGGCAGCAATGTATAGGATTAATGGTCTACCTGGAATTGGTGCCTTTAATACAGGCGGATGTAGGAGGTACTCCTTGATATTATTAAAGGCATTCCGACAAGTATCATCCCATTTAAAAGAAGTCTCTTTTTTCATCAACTTATTGAATGGGTGGCATCGTCCAGCAAGGTTTGAAATAAACCTTCTAATATACGCGAGCTTCCCTTGCAAGCTTTTTAGCTCGTGTAAGTTAGTCGGTTCTGGCATTTTTAAAATGGCGTCGATTTTTGTTCGATCAATTTCAATACCTCGATGCCTTACGATGAAGCCAAGAAATTTTCCAGAAGTGACACCAAAGGCGCACTTGAGAGGATTCATCTTTAATTGAAATCGACGAAGTCTTTCAAAGATAACCCGTAAATCATCTAAATGATCTTTTCGGTTTTTGGTCTTTACGACTAAGTCGTCCACATAACATTCCACCTTTTTATGCAATATATCATCAAAGATCTTCTGCATGGCACGTTGATATGTGGCTCCGGCATTCTTCAATCCAAAAGGCATAACTTTGTAACAATATATTCCTTTTGGAGTACGGAATGCAGTGAATTCCTCATCCTTTGGGTTCATCCGAATTTGATTGTATCCAGACGAACCATCCATGAAGGATAACACTTCGTGTCCGGTAGTTGCATGAACCATTAGCTCCGTGATGGGCAATGGAAAATCATCCTTTGGACATGCTTTATTTAAATCTCGGAAGTCAACACAGACCTGTAATTGCCCATTTTTTTTCATCACTGGGACAATATTGGCAATCCATGTCGGGTATTTAACTTCTCGAATGAATCTAGCTTCAATAAGTTTATTGACTTCATTTTCAATTTTCGGGACTAATTCCGGTCGAAATCGTCTTTGAGCTTGTTTTATGGGACGTACCCCATGTTTGATAGACAAGTGATGGACAACAATCTTTGGATCTAGTCCTGGCATTTCATTGTAAGTCCATGCAAAAACATCCATATATTCTTGCAAAAGCTGGATCTATTTTGTTTCTTCTTCTGGACTTAGAAGTGCGCTTACAAATGTTGGCCTTGGATCAGCTTCAGTTCCTAGATTGATCTCCTTGAGTTCATCAACCGTAGCTTGCCCCCCATCTTCTAAGGTAGATGGTGCCGATATGGGTTCTTCATCAGAAGATGATTCGGAACTGAATTCTTTTTCAGTCACTTCCTCAATTGTGACGTGATTGACAGAAACAATCACCTTGTTTTTACCTTTATCTTTAGCTAGAGCATTACGTCTATGACGTCTTTGTCTCCTTCGTTTCTTCGGATCCTCTTTCTGGACTTTTGGCCCAAGCCTAGAAAATACAGAGACTTTTTGTACAGACTCCATTTTGTTTGATGTTGACGGATTATCACCAATCCGTTCAAATACTGAAATTCGAGTATTTTGCTCTTGTATTTGGCTCTGAGCAAGAGGCTCTACGGGCTTGTCATCATTATACTCAAAAATCTGTATCATGATTGGATTGACCGATGCTTTCTTTGCTCTAATTCGGATAGGGTGTGAGTCGCGAGATTCATGTCCCAATCCGTGTTTTGGTTGTGGAATAGATATTCCTTGTTTATTTATCACCGGAGCTTTTCCACTAGACAGAACGAAATCAAGGTCGCCAAGTTTGCATGGCTTCCCTTTTCCGTATCCAGCGTTCTCCATGAGCTTCTTTACACGTGGATCAAACCACCCATTTGAGTGGTTTCCCAAAGTTTTAGGAAGCTCAGCTTCCTCGGCATTTTCTTGTATAGAATTTAAGTCAACAATTTTCCCAATAGAAGGAATCGGAAGGATTAGGTCTTCCTTGAGAATGTCAACATCACTCTTTGACAACTCAATTTTTGATGATTCCTTTACAAAGGTTCTTGATAAGATGTCCTCAATTGAGTCATCTTTTACGTCATTTTTTGATTCCGGAATCAACACTGGAAGGGCTTCTTGGGGCATATATTCCTTTTGGTAAAATTTTGCATCCGCAAAATGAGATTCTTCACTTGCGAATGGCTTAGATTCGGCTACAATGCATTTTTCCTTGCCATCTCGACTGTACTTGAAGCATTGGTGCCATGTTGAAGGAATTACTCCATTTTCATGTAACCAGACACGTCCCAAAAGTAATTCATAGGATGTTTTGGAGTCGATTACATGAAATAAAGCTGATGATATCAAATCATCCATCTCAATCTTTAACCGGACTGTGCCAATGGCACGTTGTCCTTTTTGATTGAAACCTTGGATTGTGAGTTTGCTTTTAGAAAGCTCATTCACTGAGATTCCAATCTTTCTCATTGTATGAATGGGCATAATATTTACAGCAGATCCACAGTCAATGAGGATTCGAGATATTTTGTGTTCTCGAATGAGTCCACTAACATAAAGTGGCCTGTTATGAAGTCTTGTCCCAAGTTGTAAGTCATCGTCCGTAAAGGTAATTGTTGCCATACAATCGCCAGGACTAACTTTTCTTATTTGGGAAAATATTTTCCCTTTGTATTCTTCCGGATTGAGCAGCGTTTGAACTAGCGCCAAACGAGTATCTATTGGGAGTTCAAGGACTTCTGAGATGTTCATGTCAGAGGGAATTTCTTGGAGTGAAGTAACAACTCCTTTCTTCTCAATGTTTGAGGCTTCCATCTTAAAATCATCTCTTTCTTCATGTGACTCTTTAGAGTCTATTGCACTGATCACATATGATGTCATATGTTCATCTATAAAGTAATCTTTCGGAAAGTATTCCTTAAGAGTTACTTTCTTTCGGGGAGTTGAATGAGTGCTTTCATTCTCAACCTCAACATGTGTCTTTCTTCGATTTCTTCTTAATCGATTCTTAGGCCGAGATTTTTTATTTTCTCTCCTTCCGAGAATAGGTATTGGACTTGGAAGAGACCGGATTGGTGAAGAGTATTGTCTTTTACTTTTCACCTCTATCCAACCTTCATCTTCACTTTCAGAAGATGAATCATACATTTCTGGTGATGAATCCCACACATCTAGATCATCCGTCATGATTTCATATAACGTTGGCCTATTTGGAGCTTGTGGCCTCGGCATTCCGGGATATGCATAGACAGTGGTGGCTTCTCCATCTACAATGAACTGGACTCTTACAGCTCCTTCGGGAAGCTCAGCAGTCAGTTCTATATTTGATGATTCCTCGTTAGTTATGGACGAGGGCATCGTTTGAGATTCCATTGATATTGGAATGGGATCAAATGACCCAAAAGCCACCATTCCGCAATTAACTTCAACATTATCAGTAAGATCGAGATCGATCTTGTTTTCCCTATTCAACCGCATGATTATGTCTTTGAAGACAAAACATTTCTCAATCGGATGACTAATGATCCGATGATACTTGCAGTACTTAGGATTATCAGTTTGGCCAATTTCTTATGGCCGCTTTGAAGTAGGAAGCTCTATGAGCTTCTGTTCAAGTAATTGGTCTAGAATCCCAGACACTTCGGAATCCGCAAATGGGTATTCCTTCTCTTGCATTTGTTTCAAGGTTGGTCGCTCCTTGACTTGAGTTTGATCCTTACGAGTCTTGGACTCGAATTTAGATTTAGATTTCTATGTAGAAATCTTAACTGGGTCAGTAGTAACAGCCATGGATTCTTTAGTCCGTGAAGGCTTTGAATCCTTTTTCACTTCTTTCTTTAATTCTCGAGGGTCACTTGGCAAATGGCTTCTATGCCTTGCTATTTGGATTTCCAAGTCATGAGCTCGGGTTGCAAGTTCCTCGAAGGAATGTGGCATATTAGCTTGAAGATTGTAAAGTAACCCCCAATGCATTCCTTGAACACACATATCGATGGAGGAACTTTCGCTTATACGTTCCTTGCAATTTAGGACAAGGTTCCTCCAACGTTCAATATACTCGACCACAGCTTCTTCTTTATTCTGCCTCATTCTTGCGAGTTCCGGAGGCTAACTGTCCGTCGGGTGCTATAAAAGCGAGTTAGAAACTCGCGCTCAAGTTGATCCCAGCCTTCCATGAAACCAGCTGGAAGGTCAGTATACCATTCAAATGCAGCTCCTTTTAGGGAACGCACGAATTGTTTCACCATGGAATCACCAAATGTACCCGCGTTATTGCATGTTTCAATGAAATGAGCAACATGTTGCTTTGGGTTGCCCTTCCCATCAAATTGTTGGAACCTAGGGGGTTGATAACCCCATGGCATGCGGATTTCATCAATCCGGCGACTATATGGCTTTGCATACACTAGAGATGATTGTGGGGCTCCACCATACTAAGCTCGGATGGTGTCTACAATCATGTTTTGGAGTTGATTCACAGAGAGTGAAGCAACAGATAAGTTGGACGAATCGCGGAGAGCATTTTGTGCTGTCAAGCGATCTTGCTCTTCTTGCTTTTGTTGAGCTTTAAGAGAATTTGAACTTTCTGGAGCTTTACCTTCTCGTGAAACAACGGTTTCACGGCTCAGTTCCGTGATTGGTCCTAGGGAATCCAATCGGTTTATAAGTGCAGCAATTTGTTTGTCCTTCTCTTCTAAGGACTTTGTCAATTGATCAATGGTGACATTCATTTGTTTCACCTGATCTTCAGAACTTGTTGCCTCGGTCATCATAACCGGCACAAGAATATCTTATTCCAACGTTGGGATGTAATTATCCCACTTCCGTGATGTGGATTCCTCATATGAGGGGTTGGAATATACATATTCCATTCCTTTTGACTTGAGAGATTTGGATTCGGATTCAGACTCCGAAGACGAGGTGTAATCAGCCCACTTCCGTGATGCCAACTTCACGGAATGAGATTTGGACTCGGATTCATCACCCGAGGAGCTGGAATAGACATATTCCGCCTCTTTTGTTTCATCTTTGATTTGAAGGGATTTGGACTCGGATTCATCACCTAAGGAGCTGGAATATACATATTCCGCCTCTTTTGATTTATGGGATTTGGATTTAGATTTACTCACATGAGACTTCTTTTGACCCTTTTTTGAGAATCTTTTAAGAGGAGAAAACAATTGTGATTCTCCGGCTTTAACTCGCGTACGAGTTGCGTGAGAGACGTCATCAGTGACATCAATCTCCTTCGAAGGAATCGTGGATTCCATAATTTTGACTTAGACTGAATTTAATAAATTCAACTAAAAGATGAGAGGAGAAGAGCGTCCCACCGAGCGTGCCAGAAATTTGTACACAACAAATTTCTCAGTGTAAATTAAATACACTTAAAATTTGATACAAATTACAAATATTTAAATCAAAGTGGATTTGATCTCTTCTTTTGACGTATTCCACACGAATACGGAATCCTCTGATTTTTAGTTGAGTGCTTCAAACAAATTCTACGAATTTGAAATAAAATCCAGTTGGATTTGAGTGTTGGACTTGAATTTGGGATTTGATTGTCGGACTTGAGACTTGATGGAATTCTAAGAATTCTGGATTTAGAGAACTTGAACTTCACTTCCGAGACTTGACTTAGACTTGAGACTTGAAGGAATTCTAAGAATTCCGGATTTAAAGAACTTGGACTTTTCACTTCCGGGACTTGACTTGGATTTGAGACTTGAAGGAATTCTAAGAATTCCGGATTTAGAGAAGAAATTTGAGAGAGTCTTTAGATAGTTTCTCTCTACTCCTCTTCTCCTCTTTTTTTTTTTTTCCAAATGAGCTTGGTATTTATAGGCAAAGGGAGAAGTGGGATTTACTTATGTACCCTTGGCCTTAACCCTTGACATTAAGGGTATTGTAGAGAAATCACTTAATCAATGATTATCTCTTTAATTTAATTTAATTTTTATTTGAATTTGATTTTATTTGTATTTATCTTAGATTTTATCCATTTAATAATATTTTGGGCTTCATAAATTATTTTAATTTAGAGCCCACTATTTTATTTAATTGGACTGCAAATTTTTTGTGTCTACACTAGGGTGCTAACAAGAAAAAGTGGAGTACAATCTATTTAATGCCAAGATTAATTATACAAAAAATATAAAATTATTATTAGAAATATAAATTTTTTTATTTATTTATATGCTTAGTATATGTACAATTAGCTATTCATAAATAGATTGATCGAGATATTGATTCTGCTCTAAATATTGTTCTATACAAATCATTAAACGTAAAAAGTTACTCTTAAGGAATTAATGGAAAAAATCATATAATTTTAAATATAAAGACGTGGGTATTGTAGGTGCAATTTCTACAATCGTTGAAAAGTTAACTTGGATAACGTGAAAGTTCGTCTGTACCTTTGAATCCTATAAGTATCACAACAATAACAATCATGAAAGTTCTTTGATCAGACTGGGGGGTATCGGTCGTAAAGGCTCCGACGATCAAGTCAGTGACAATCAGAGATGGAAGATCGGCGATGGCTAGAGTGTTTCTGGCTGAATATTTTGTGAGACGTGGGAAAATGACTTTCTTTGGTTTTCAATGTCCAAATCCCCCCTTTTACCCCAAGGTAGGAGAAGCGTATTTATATGAGAGTAAGGTTTGTCTCGGAAGTCATGTCACCAACTCGTGTCCTTTTTTTGGTAAAACCCAAGGTATAAACGTATAAAAGTCAAGCATAGTGATGTGTTCGGGTCTGTAGACGAAAAGCAAGATGGGAGTGTCAGGACATGTGATTGGGGTTGGACACGTGTCGATCACGGGATAGAGAATCAAAGTGAGCAAACATATATCAATTGATATCATATGGCTGAAAGATCATACCTGGAGATACGTACCTATCAGGTCCAAGGGTACAGGTGTGAACTGGATTGGACACGTTCTTCGAAGGTGGATATTCGGTCGTTGGCTAGGTGCCTTGGCGCCTCCATGGTCGTGGCACCACAAGGAACACGAGAACTCTTGTCTGATAATGACGTTCTGAATACAGTGAAGTAGACTAAGATGTGATTTTAGCCACTATTGTCAGAAGTGGTGTCAGGATTACTATTCATAGCCACGTGACCGTGATGTTTGCGGACATAGTTTTGAGGACTTCACATGGACTTTAACGTATGTCAGCTGGACCAGCGAAGTAGGTATTTTGAACTTGGGCTTGTTTCTAAGTGGCCCAGTGGGGTCATACGATTTTTGGTAACCACAAGTGTGTATGTATATATATATATATAATACTTCTCTTATAAATACACCCATAAAATATATAGTTTATGGATTTCTTATCTCAGTCGTTGGATCTGACCAACAGCTGCAATTAAAATGTCATTAAAAATTGGCCCAGATTGCTCCAAGGCTTCTAACTCGTGTGGAATGTTTAGTGAGAAAATTAAAAGAGACCACATATTCTTGTATAATATATATACTCTAGTTGGTGACAAACATGCAAATATATTAATTAATGAATTATTGCTATATTTAATATATGATTCGATAAATTTCAGACAATGGTCACAATTGTAGTCAACAAGAGTTTGCTTATTTAACTTATAATAAACCATATATTATAATTAATTAGCAGAGAATTAGTCCAAATGGCTTAATGTAGAGAATAATAACATATCATCTTGGAAATTGTAATCTGAGGTTTGATATCTGAATCAGAATCTTCTTCAACCTTGGTTAGATCAATTTTTAAAATCAAAACAGGAGCAGAACTAATAACCATCTCTCTCTCTCTCTCTCTCTCTCTCTCTCTCTCTCTATATATATATATATATATATATATATATATATATGTATGTATTAAATTGGAAGATGGTTATGGTGACATTTATTATTTGGGAAAATCCCTGCAATATTGAATCGAATCATAGCTACCAACTGGACCACATTGCCATCCCTGTTATGATATCATCATGTTCATATATATGAGAAAACTGACAATAACATGAGGAATAAACATTTCTCCAGGATGATTTAATTTGAACTCTCTACATAAACACACAGTGAGTTATCAAATACTTTAGAAGAGTGAATATTCGTGATTTACATGTGTCACGTAATTTAGAGTTTTGGGGGTAATGACATCACCTAAATTTGTAGTATTTGGATTTGATTTTTTTTTTTTACACAAATGAATTATTGTAAACCTACGTTTCGTGCACTATGTAATTGTATTTATTATACACGTGTTCTATAATATTTTTTTCTTTCTCAATAAATGCTTGGTATCCTTCTTCGCGTCTTTTGTTATCTTAAGATCAAGTTTCAAATATGCGAAAACTATTTGATCTTCTCTTCCCTTATTCACTTTAATATTTACTGTGACTGATGTAATTGTTATGAAGTTTGTTTGAATGGAGAGAGGGATCAAGAGTTCTATATATAATTTTCTCTATGACTCAATCTATAAAAAGTCATAAATGTGTATGCAACCCTTAATTTACTCTATGACGAATGTATTTTTTGTATTCATCTTGATTAATATGATACATTAACTTTAGTGATACATTATAATGATGTATGAATTTGATTTTGCATTTATGATAGATGAATATATAACAATCAAATATTTAATATTTAAAATAATAAATGACACATGTCAAATATATAAAAAGTATTCATGTTTATGTGGACGATTTTGCCCATAAGCAGGTTTAATTCATTCTTCGTGTTTGACGCTTGGTGGAGCTACGCGACCCACTGTGCCGGAACCATCAACTGCCATCTGGGTATTGTTCGTTCCAACCTTGAGAGTGAGTTTGTGGTTCTCAGGCAGGGGTTGACGACGGTGATGGAGTTGCTCTTGATGTCCTCCGTAATGCATTTCACTGACCTGATTGGACGGCGATGGAGCTGCTCTTGATGTCTCCATAACGTATTTCACTGCCCGATTGCAACTCGAAGCGGAGCGATTGAGACAACAAGAAGAGAAACCCCAAGGTGGTTGCTGTGTTTCGTCTCTGGCAATTGAACGCAATCAAAGGAGAAGGAGAGTGGGGAAAAAGGAGAAGGAGAGGCGGCAATTCCAACCCAGGTGGATAGTCATTGGCTAGGACACGTAATGTTTTGAAGGAATTAATAAGCTTCAATTGAAAAAATATCCGCCTTTTATTCTAATTTTTAAAATTTTTTTATTAATATTATTAATTATTTTTAATTCGTTACAATTTAAATGCATAATACCTCTACATGTAATTTACACAACCCTTTTAACACCATATATGCTATCGTAAAAGTATAACCAAACACCTAATAGTATTTCAATAACCATATATATTATCATTTATTATATATAATATACACTATAATATATGTTACTGACAAAGAGGGGTGGTTGTGAGTTTCTATTATTATTTTTGAAAAGATCATAGATATGATTTTATTAAGTTATCAAATAAATTAGGTAATTGAGACTCGTAAATAGTCTTATCGTCATAAAAATAGAGTACAACTAAAAAGACTAAAAAAGAAAAAGAAAAAAACACAAAAACGATCATCGTCAGACAATCTCGAATGGTACGTATTACACCCGAATATTGCCAAGCGGTCACCGAACGATTTCATACTCCAGTGGGGAAAAAAAACTATAAAAAAAAAATAAAAATCTGATCAGTATTAGATAACCGAGAAACTCTCTTAACATATTCAACGAAATGCCATAGTATTCAACAAGAGGCAATAAAGGAACACTTCCTAATACTCACGGACGAGGATAAAAACACTTATTGCCTTAATTACCCACTAATATTTTTTTTTTTTTGAGAAGCATTACCCACTAATATTATTAGATAACAATGAAATTTTATAAAAAAATACAGTAGTGTTGGGTAGATCATGAGGGACTTAGTATCTTAAACGAAATTTTAAAACGTTTTAACTCTCACAATACATGTTAGATTTAAAGAAAAATTACATATTTAGAATCAGCACATAAATACTCTTTCTAACAAGATTCATTGTAGATGAGTTTTATCGAATAAATCTTAATTTCGTTGTTTTTTTCAATGGAATTTCAAAAACAAATAAATTCATAACTAAAATAATGAATTTTAGACTATACTTTAAAAAATAATAGAATTTATATTAAAACAATAAATTTTGAACAATGAATTGGGGATAAAAGAGCAAAATAAAACTATTCTATTGATTAATCAATGGAATAAATATGTTGGACTCTCATATACTACCAAACTGAATGGGTTAGAAAAAAAAATTATCCTCTTTTAACCTTCTAGAAGGCAAGGAAGTTTCCCAATATCAATGCAACCTGAAGAAGAAAACTATTTATAATAATAAAATTCAAAATTTCAAACAAAACGGGAGATTTGTATAACTAACTAAATTACACGTTTGCCCCTTCTAGATGACGCGCTCGCAATTCACTCTCTGTCTTCTTTAGTAAATTACCGGTGCCATTTTTTTTAATTATCATTATCCCATTTATAGCGTAAATAAATAAATATATTTGCGCCAATTGCAGCAAACTTTTCAATACAGTTGGCAAAGCTATTGAATCTTCTTCGTCTTGTTCAAACTTACTGTGCCAGCCCCCGCCCAATTTGACTCTTAAACGTGCCCCATACTGTTCCCATTCCTTTATAAAAGCCTGCTCCAACATCATCAACTACGAACAATTAATTTTCTCTATCGCAATTTTTTTTTTCTCTCTATCGAAGTTCAAATCTCTGGCGTCGGAGAAGTTTGTTATTCTTTCATTGATTCAAGAGCGAAAAGCGTGAGTTCAGTTGTATATGCTGAGACACAAGCGTGTCTCTTAGCATTCGCAATTCCGGACTGAAGTTTTTCGTGGCATCGAGATTCGCGGAGTGTCTATATTTGGATTGTAGGGCTTAGCTGTGTGTGATCAGGCAAGAAGCCGCAAGCGTAGTGGTCGGAAATTTGGACTAAACCGGTTTAAGTAAGGCCTCGGAAGAGCAAACAGACTGTTACTGACCGGAGTTCTTGTTGGATCAATAAGATGGCTGCGGGGTTGGTCGGTGATGATCTAGCTAGATCTATGAGCAGCCGAAGAAGTGGGAACTTCGGGAGCCGCCGGAGTTGGGCGTCGGCGAGCATAAGGGAAGTTTGGGCGCCACCACCGGACGTGTTCAGTCGGAGCAATAGACAGGAGAACGACGATGAGGACGAGCTCCGGTGGGCCGCCATCGAGCGACTACCGACATATGACCGGCTGAGGAAGGGGATGCTGTCGCAAGTTCTAGAGAACGGAAAAGTCGCTCATCATGAAGTGGATGTGACGAGACTTGGTATGCAAGATAAGAAACAATTAATGGAGAGTATTCTCAAGGTTGTGGAGGAAGATAATGAAAGGTTCCTTAGGAGACTGAGGGACAGGACTGATAGGTGAAAAACTTCTCTTCTCCTGATTCCGTTTTCTTTATGAAACAAAGGTCATTCGCATTTTTTTTTTGGCTTCGATTAGTTTAATTTATTTAAAATTTTTGATGTGGTTTTTGATACAGAGTCGGAATTGAGATTCCAAAAATTGAGGTCAGGATGGAGAATCTATCGGTACAGGGCGATGTGCGTGTCGGGAGCAGAGCACTTCCTACTTTGTTTAACGCCGCTGTGAACGCAGCAGAGGTAACTCGTTCTTTCCTCAATCTTCGCTGGACCTTCTTGATGTGATGGTCCCTGTTTGTTTTTCTCTTTTGACATTTTTTATCTCTTGATATGTTGCATGCTGTTTTCGTCTTAGTATATGCAGGCAATTGATTTAATGCTTTTAGTGAAACTGATTCTGTTTCTCTTCTTTTTTTAATTTGTTTTGAACAACAGTCTGTTCTTGGAGCCATTCATCTAGCCCCTTCCAAGAAAAGAAAAATTCAGATTCTTAAAGATATTAGTTGCATAATCAAACCGTCAAGGTACTTTCATGAAATTGGTTTGTAATTTTCTGCTATAAACGCAAAATTGATGCTGCAAGTTAAATTTGCGTATTGGAAGAAGTAGATAGTTTACTTTGGACTATATATTTTTTGACTAATTACTCACATATGGCAATTTTGCAGGATGACCCTTCTTCTGGGTCCTCCAGGGTCAGGTAAAACAACAATGTTGTTGGCACTTGCAGGGAAGCTTCCGAAGGACCTAAAGGTGCATTTGATACTTGTATTACAATGTTAATTTGATTTTGCATTATCATTATGCATAACAGATGATATCCGGTTTCTAATCAATCTGATTGTACAGTCATCTGGGAAAATCACGTACTGTGGTCATGGACTGAATGAGTTTTATCCACAAAGGACCTGCGCTTATATTAGTCAATATGATCTTCATAATGGAGAGATGACAGTGAGAGAGACATTGGATTTCTCAGGGCGCTGCTTAGGTGTTGGGACAAGATATGAAATGTTGGCAGAACTCTCAAGGCGTGAAAAAGAAGCAGGAATTAAGCCAGACCCGGAGATTGATGCATTCATGAAAAACACATCAATGGCAGGCCAGGAAACCAGTTTGGTTACAGATTATGTTCTCAAGGTTTGTCTTCCATATTTCAAGTCACGACAAAATTTCTTACTCTCTGTTGAACACAATACTTAAAGATATTAAGTTATTATGAATATCTTGCAGATGCTGGGGTTGGATATTTGTGCGGACATTATGGTTGGGAATGAAATGAGAAGAGGTATATCTGGTGGACAAAAGAAGCGTGTGACAACGGGTATGTATTTTCAGGACAAGAGTAACCATTTGACAAGTATAGTTTACTCACTGCTTTGTTGCTCAATTGTTAGCTGTTGGACATACAGCTGCCCAAAATTCTAGAATAGAACTCAATTTCCTATTGCTTTATTTATTGTTTTTTTCAATGTGCGTCAATTTCGCATTGAGATGCCTCTGGATTTTGTGTATGTGTGTTCATGGACTTTGAAACTTATATTGAGGTGAGTGATACGGGTTACATATGCTGTAAAAACTGATTGTATTCAAGTTAACTTATCTTTATCAACCATCCGATCCCTTCTACATATTTTTCTCTTTTTTTTTATCTTCATGTTCTTAGTTTCTGGTGTTTGAGCGTTAATAATTTTATGTCACCAGACTGAAAATTGTTATTTGAACTGAGTGCAGGAGAGATGTTGGTTGGGCCAGCAAAGGCTCTTTTTATGGATGAAATATCAACAGGACTGGACAGTTCCACCACTTTCCAGATTTGCAAGTTCCTGAGGCAAATGGTTCATATAATGGATGTGACAATGGTCGTATCTCTTCTCCAGCCAGCGCCAGAGACTTATGATCTTTTTGATGACATTATCCTACTTTCAGATGGTCAAATTGTTTACCAAGGTCCCAGAGAGAATGTCCTTGAATTCTTTGAATACATGGGTTTCAAGTGCCCTGAAAGAAAAGGAGTTGCCGACTTTCTGCAAGAGGTAACTTCTAAGAAGGATCAGGAACAATATTGGTACAGGAAGAACCAGACATATAGATACATTTCGGTTCCTGACTTTGTGCAAGGCTTACAGTCGTTCCACATTGGCCAACAGCTTGCATCAGATCTGAGGGTTCCTTATGATAAATCTAGAGCCCATCCAGCAGCATTGGTGAAGGAGAAGTATGGCATTTCCAGTTGGGAATTGCTTAAGGCATGCTTTGCAAGAGAGTGGCTGCTAACTAAACGCAATAGTTTTGTGTACATATTCAAGACTACCCAGATAACAATCATGTCATTAGTTACTATGACAGTTTTCTTTAGGACAGAGATGACAGCAGACACATTTGAAGGCGGTAACAAATATTTTGGAGCACTCTTCTTCAGTTTGATTAATGTCATGTTCAATGGCATGGCAGAACTTCCAATGACCGTCTTCAGGCTCCCTGTTTTCTATAAACAGAGGGATTCTTTGTTCTATCCTTCATGGGCATTTGCCTTACCTATATGGGTCCTTAGGATCCCTTTATCCTTCATGGAATCAGCTATTTGGATCGCTTTTACATACTACACAATTGGTTTTGCTCCAGCTGCCAGCAGGTACGAGTGGCTTATTGTGTTTGAATTTTCTTTGTAAAGGTTTTCTCATCCCTTGATTGATTAGGAAATTTCATAGAAAATCTGGTTATTCAATTGATGTTGCATATCATGGGCTTATTGATGGCCATGACTTAGTGATACTTACAGCAGTAGGTTTTTCGTACTGATAGTTTCTTTTCCTTTATTTCTTCAGGTTTTTCCGACAATTTTTGGCATATTTTTGTATACATCAGATGGCTCTAGGGCTTTTTCGGTTCATTGCCGCTGTTGGAAGAACAGACGTTGTTTCCAACACCCTGGGTTCCTTTGCTTTGCTGGTTGTTTTTGTGCTTGGAGGATCGATTGTTTCCAGAGGTACGTCATTGATTCCATCTTGCTATTAAATTGTTAGTTGAAGCATGTTGTTTCTGACACTATTGAATTATATTGTGAACCATTTCTTTAAATCATTCCTTGTTGTGCCTACAGATGCAATCAAACCATGGTTGATATGGGGCTTCTATAGTTCTCCTATGATGTATGGGCAGAATGCCATACTCATAAATGAATTCCTTGATGAAAGATGGAGCGCAGTAAGTCTCATTGGGCTTCAATTTTCTTTTTTTTTTTTGGATCCCTATCACTCTTTTTTTCTATAATTCTAGGGATGCAAGTGATGGTAACAGACTTTTACATTTTGTCTCATGCAGCCCAATGAAGACACGAGAATTGACGCTCCTACACTTGGGCAAGCGATTCTCAAGAATAGAGGCTTCTTTACGGAGAACTATTGGTATTGGATTTGCATTGGAGCACTATTCGCCTTCTCTGTCCTCTTCAACTTGTTATTTATTGCGGCGTTGACTTTCTTAAATCGTAAGTTCTTCTATCATTTGTGAGGTTGCTATGGTGAAATTGCAATCTAATGCTGATACTGTCTTTATATTTGTGGACTTAATTTCAGCCTTGGGAGACTCTCAACATGTTGTCCCGGATGAGGATGAGGGCCAGAAGAAAAGGAATGCATCCCAAGGACAACCCAGAACAGAAGGTTCATACCCCAACCCTCTTCTAATATAGAATTATATATCCTTAGTAGACAATCCTTGCACAAAGTCAGGAAAATACTATGAGAGGAGAGCGAGAGAGAGAGAATGGAGAGAACTTTGCATTAAAGGAGGCATGACTATTGAAAAAAATGCTCAATTGTATCTCGAACTAAATGTAAAATAGGCATTTAAATATCAAACTTGTTCAAAGTTTGGACCATTGCTAGTGAAGCATCTTATTTGAGGAATCTGAATTCTAAACTTTTATGAATTGGGACAGGTACGGCAATGGCGGTCAGAAATTCTTCAGAAGTGGTTGGAGATTCAGAGCATGGGCCAAAAAGAGGAATGGTCTTACCCTTCGAGCCCCTTTCGCTTGCATTCAATCATGTGAACTACTATGTGGATATGCCTGCTGTAAGTCACTCATTCTTTTTCTGGTTTATATGAATTATTGTGCTTCATATTAGGTTTTTTTCTCTCTCTTATGCAAGTTAGAATAGTGATGCATAAAAAAGTCTATTTGCCATTGGACTCAAGATGGTTTCCATCTTGCGGCAAGTTGTCTTATTAGGATGCAACTCTTTGCGTTGCTCTGATAAGGATGCAACTATATCAACTTCCGTAACCTAAATGATTCTTTTACTGGTAAATCTTGTGTTGTAATAGATACGTGAACAGCATGAATGAGGTATATTATTCACTAGCATAATTATTTTCCTCGCCAATGATTTCTCTTCTTATTGCTTCAAAATCACTTCGGAGAAATTACCTTGTGTAAGGTTAAAACCCACATTACACCCTAACCTCCAAATGCAGGGTCTTTTAATTGTGGTCTACCACAATGAGGCTACTTGGGAACCCTGCTAGAGTGGTGCAAGTGAACAGTTTGCATCTTGGTGCCCATAGTATATATGCTAATTTGAACTTTTTCTTGGGAACCTCGTTAAAGATTTGAAACTGCTAATGCTTTCTTCTTACAATCTTGAAGCTCTCTGTCAGCATAAGATCTTGTTGAAATTGTTGTGATTCTACAAATGATCATTGAGGCAAAAGATCATTTTTTTGTACAGGAAATGAAGGCCCAAGGAGTTGATGAGGACCGACTTCAATTGCTACGAGAAGTTAGCGGTGCTTTCAGACCAGGGATACTGACGGCATTAGTTGGTGTTAGTGGTGCTGGGAAGACAACCCTGATGGATGTGTTAGCAGGAAGGAAGACTGGTGGCTATATTGAAGGAACCATAAGCATCTCTGGCTACCCAAAGAAACAAGATACATTTGCCCGTGTGAGCGGCTACTGTGAACAGAATGACATTCATTCACCACATGTTACAGTTTATGAATCTGTCTTGTACTCAGCATGGCTTCGTCTTCCTAAAGACATAAACCAGGAAAAACGAAAAGTACGTTGAACTTGTTCTGAAATATACTTTATACCTGATAATTATTATTGTTATTATTGTCATGATCCTCACTATCTGAACTACTTCCTCCATTGAAATTTATTTCCTCACGTGTGCTACAGATGTTTGTCGAAGAGGTGATGGAATTAATTGAGCTCAACCCATTGAGGGATGCTATTGTTGGCCTTCCAGGAGTAGATGGTCTTTCAACGGAGCAAAGGAAGAGGCTGACAATAGCAGTAGAGTTAGTTGCTAACCCCTCAATCATCTTTATGGATGAGCCGACATCTGGCCTTGATGCCAGAGCTGCTGCTATTGTTATGCGCGCAGTGAGAAATACTGTGGATACTGGTAGAACTGTCGTGTGCACAATTCACCAGCCGAGCATAGACATTTTTGAGGCTTTTGATGAGGTATGGCTGGACTTTCAAAATTGTTAGGTTGTTTGTGTCTTTATATGTATGTATGTAGAAAACGTATAAAGTTCTGTGCCTGTTTATCTCACCTTCAACTGGATATTTGCGGATACTGCAGTTGTTTTTAATGAAAAGAGGAGGGCGTGTCATATATGCTGGACCACTTGGACGTCGTTCTCACAAGCTTGTAGAATACTTTGAGGTAAGTGGTTTTTTTTTTATTTTTGCTTTCCTATATGTTATTTGGCATAAAAGGATACAAGTTTTTCTTGAAGCTGTATACACAAGGTTGTTCGCCATAGACTTGCAAGTCTTTCTGCTAATATAAATTGCAATCTAGACTAAATTCCATAACTTGTTACAGGCTGTCCCAGGGGTTCCTAAGATCAAGGAAGGATACAATCCTGCGACATGGATGCTTGATGTCACTGCTACGTCTGTTGAGGCTCAACTGAATGTGGATTTCGCTGAAATTTATTCAAACTCGTCACTTTATCAGTAAGTGAAAATGGGATAGTGCACTTATTTCTTTGTTATTGGACTTATTTTTCTGCTAACTTTTTTCTTGCTTGGACTACATTGTTGGCTTTATTATACTTATTTTTTTTACTTGGACCAATTTTTAGGAGGAATGAGGAGCTTATCAAGGAGCTTAGTGCTCCACCACCAGGCTCCAAGGATCTTTACTTCCCAACTGTATACTCCCAACCTTTTCCCACTCAGTTGAGAGCTTGCTTCTGGAAACAGTGGAATTCTTATTGGAAGAACCCTCAGTATAATGCCATTCGATTTTTCATGACAACTTGCATTGGTCTTATATTTGGTCTCATCTTTTTGGACAAAGGAAAAGAATTGTAAGTGTGTGTTGAATACTTTTTGTATCAATCGTTATTTTGGATTTAGAAACTTAAGTCTGCGATCCAATGGTAGGAGTGCGTGGACCCGTCACATTCCTATATGCACTTTATTCATTGGATTTGGTTGTTGAGTATTCCACTGTCTGATCAAAATTTGTTATTTTTACAGAAATACTCAACAAGATTTAATGAATATATTGGGAGCCATGTATGCCGCAGTCCTTTTTCTTGGAGCAGGCAATGCAAATTCTGTGCAGTCTATTGTCGCCATTGAAAGGACAGTTTTCTACCGTGAAAGAGCAGCTGGGATGTATTCTCCACTTCCATATGCATTTGCTCAGGTAACTTCGCACAATCCTCCTCCTATAGGAGTTTCTTCATTTGTCTTTCTCACTTTGTTCTCACTCCCCAAATCCTGGCCTTTTTATGTCTTCCAATAGGATTTATCTTAATTGTTTGACCAAATAGACACGATTAGAATGGACAATTAAGAAAATTCTCTATTTAAAGCTAGCAGTTTCAAGCAGGTGTGGTTGATACTATTGGTAGAACTGACAAGATGAATTGATTGGAAGAATAATTGTCAAGCAGATGAGTATTTTACTAAAGAACTACTTCTCTCCTTGTGCAGGTGGCAATAGAGGGAATCTATGTTTTTATTCAGACTCTAATATATGGCGTTATCCTTTATTCTATGATGGGATTCGGGTGGCAAGTGGAAAGATTCTTGTGGTTCTACTACTGCATATTTATGTGTTTCATGACCTTCACATTGTACGGCATGATGGTTGTTGCTCTGACTCCAGGCGCCCAAATTGCTGCCATTACCATGTCCTTCCTCCTGAGTTTCTGGAATTTGTTCTCTGGTTTTGTCATTGCTAGGACGGTACGTTTTTTTAACTTCATATCTGCATACACATTACAGAGTTGAACAACTCATTATGGGAACATCCACATCCTAATTAAGAACGAACTTCATATTAGAATCTTTGCAAATTCTGAATAATCTTCATAATGCCAGAGATGGTTACAAGTTTCAACAACTACTTATCACATACGTTTTGCTGTTGTCGTGGTGGTGTTCATTAAATAACAACTTTCTGTGTATGTTGAGCAAGTTTTCTAACAAAATAATTGGAAATTTGATGGCATAGTTAATTTGCCTTGTAATTTTATCCACAATCCATAACCTTGACATAAATCAGTTGATCAGAATAGATTTCAAGCTGTTTAAGCTGTTTTGTGCACTTTTTTTTTAAATAATTATAGAACTTTATGACTTCCTCTTTGTGTTCATGACCTGACATCCAATTTACTTTTACCATTGCAGCAAATACCTATTTGGTGGAGGTGGTACTATTGGGGCTCACCTGTGGCTTGGACACTATATGGCCTTATCACATCTCAGGTTGGCAAAAGAGACATCATGCTGGAAGTGCCTGGTACTAACGGTACTGTGCCCATCAAGCAGTTCATTAAAGACAGCTTCGGATATGATTATGATTTCCTCCCGGTAGTTGCCGTTGTTGATGCAGCCTTTGTGTTTGCGTTCTTCGGCGTCTTCGTGTATGGCATTAGATTCCTCAATTTCCAAAGGAGATAGAACTGCTTTAAACAAAACATGTTGGTATTTAATTTGTAGGTCAATAAAAAATCACTTATTGTATTCTATTAGTTGAGGATGATGGGGGAAGAAGTTACCTCCTTTTTTCTTTTGTTTTCCTCCCTTCTTCATCTTTTGTTTTTTTGTTTTTTCCTCATCATTATATAGAACAAAGGGATGCTTTGTACACAAATTACTTCGTAATTTCTTTTAATAAACTTAGCATCATCTCTCATTTTATGTTTTTGGTATTACTATGTTCTTAGATGATTGATCCACCTAACTACCCAGGTGCTTGGGATGCTTGGATCAATTCTCATCCTGTAAAACTTTGATTCCATATCAAAAAATAAAAATGCGTGTAGGAGACATCCACCACCAATATAACTTTGTTTCCATATCAATAAAACTATGTTATTTGTTCTCGAAAACGTGTCTATAATCATCTGTAAAATAGATGCAATTGCCTCTCTCAAACCCTAGTTCCATGGCAGAATCGAATTTGGAATTACTTTTACCCAGAAACAAAACTTGGTCTCCTAAATCATCCAACTTAACCCATGCCATCCGATCAAAGTCTAGTTTGTAAATCTTAAAGGTGAATGTTTTCAGACGTACATCATTTTTTTTCCCCGGAAAAACCTAAGGAACAAGTAGAATATCACCGCGAGACTCCATTGAATACTTGGCAATATGACCGTTTGGCACTTCAAACATCTCTACTTTGTAAAACAGAGTCTTGAACTCAGTAGTTGAACCTCTCTCTTGATTGTTGATGAAGCATGTGTCGCATCATCCATAAGCCAAATGTTATTGTTAGAGATGTGTATATGTTAGAGATGTGTATTTGTACATTTTAGTCTAGAAGGGTATTTTAGTCTCTTCTCCTGTGTTCTGGTTTATATATACTCTTGTATTCATTGAATAATACACACAATTTCATATCTATTATCATGGTATCGAGCTGAGTTTTTTTTTTACAAATTTTTTTTTAGTGCGGCACTCTTCTCCGACGAGCTCCTCCCAGTGCGCCACTGTTCCCAGCTCTCTCAGCCCAGCCCCGGCGAGATCTCGGCAGATCTCTGCTGTTTGCTGACCAGCACTGCCCAACAGCTGTTCTCAGCTCTCTCAGTCCAGATCCGGCGAGATTTCTGCTGTCTCCGACGAGCTCCTCCCAGTGCGCCACTATTCCCAGCTCTCTCAGCCCAGCTCAGGCGAGATCTCGGCAGATCTCTGCTGTCTGCTGACCAGCACTGCCCAGCAGCTGTTCTCAGCTCTCTCAGTCCAGATCCGGCGAGATTTCTGCTGTCTGCCACAACACTCTTATCTCTCAGCTGCTGGCGAGCTTCTTCTAGTGCGCCTCTACTCTCATCTCTCTCGGCCCAGTTCTCTGCCGACCAGCACTGTCCAGATTGGTCCACTCTGCCCGCTGCCAGCTCCCAGCTCCGATACCATGATAATAGATATGAAATTGTGTGTATTATTCAATGAATACAAGAGTATATATAAACCAGAACACAGGAGAAGAGACTAAAATACCCTTCTAGACTAAAATGTACAACTTTGGTGCACCACAACCACTCTTTGACTCTTCCGGTGGTCTTGTGAACTGGTTTAATTATTTGTCTCTATTTGTGCGATTTGAGACTATGACCACTTTGGGCGGCGATTTTCCTCATTTGCCAGGGATTGGTTCCTCCACCACTCAGTCTTTGTCGACTTCGGTTGTTGCCACACGTTCATCCTCCTCGACGACTGTTGGTTTGACCATCTCTGACCTTCCTCGGGATTTTCTTCCCACTTCGACTGATTTTCGGCTCATCTCTGCTAGTGATTGGCCTACCTGGAGTGCCACGATTCGTAATGCTTTGTTTGGCCGTGGGCTCTTATCTTATCTCACGGATGATCCACCTGTTGATTGTTTTGATGATGTTTTAGCCGCTTGGAGTCTTCGGACTAACCGAGTCTCCAGTTATCTGATTGAGTCTCTCGACCCGGCTCTCCGACCTGATCTGGTTACTCAATCTGCGCATGTTGTTTGGAGGTCTCTTACTGCCCGTTTTGTTGAGCGTAGTGGGGCTCGTCAATATTCTCTACTTACTCAGGCTGCTGCTGCTCGTCAGGATGATCGATCTATCCAGCAGTTCTATCAGCACATGCGTGGTTTTTGGCGTGAGTTGGAAGCCTTTCTCCCTGCTGGCAGTCATATTGCTACTCATGTAGTTTTTTGGGATATGAGTCACATGTATGAGTTTTTGATGGCTCTCCGCCCTGAGTTTGGTCCTCTGGTTGGTCAGCTTATACATCGTGACCCCCCTCCTAGTCTTGAGACTGCAGTAGCTGAGTTAGTTGCAGAGGAGACTCGTCTTCGCCTCTTAGGTGGTGTCAGGCCACCTCCCGCGCCCTCTAGTTTCTCCGGTGTTCTTGCTGCAACACCCTCTGGTCGTCCTACTTGTACTCATTGCATGCGGCCAGGTCATACTATGGATGACTGTTGGAAGCTTCACCCCGAGCGTCGTGTTGGACCTCGTGGTCGTGGCCGCCGTGCCTCCACTTCTATTGCTGCGGCTGCTACTCCTGCACTTCCTTCTCCTGCTCCTACTATGCCTCCTATTGATATTCAGCAGTTCCAACAGTTCCAGCAATTCCAGCAATATCAGCAGCGTCTTGAGCAGATGACTGCTCCCTCCAGCACTGGTAGCACTCCTGCACCCTCTGCTTTCTCAGCCACTGGTATGCCTAGTACTTGGATTTTTGACTCTGGGGCCTCCCATCATATGACCTCGGATGCCTCACTATTGACTGATTGTAGTACCGCACCTCCTATTCCCTCTATTTACACTGCTGATGGGTCTCCATTGAGAGTCTCTCAGGCTGGATCCATTACTACCACCTCAGAGCCCTCAGGACATCTCTCTTTACCATCTGTTCTTCATGCTCCTCAGTTGAGCATGAACCTCATTTCAGTTGGTCGTATATGTGATTTTGGCTATGATGTTTTATTTACACCATCTTCTTGTCGTGTGCAGGATCCGTCTACCAACCGGGTGATTGGCAGTGGTCGTAGAGTGGGTCGTCTCTACCATCTCCAGTCTCTCCACATTCCTTCCTTGAGTCCCAGTTTTTGTGGTCTTGCCTCTCCTACTTTTGATATCTGGCATAGACGATTAGGTCATATTTCTGAGTCGCGACTGAAGAGTCTCTCCCTGTCTGGAGCTCTTGGTCGTAAACCTTTTTCTGCTTTGAGTCCTTGTATTAGTTGTAAGCTTGCTAAAGCTACAACACTTCCCTTTTCCCCTAGTGTATCCCAAACTTCTAGTGCTTTTGATCTATTACATTCAGATATTTGGGGCCCCGCACCTCTCCCTTCTATTTGTGGTTATCGTTATTATGTTTCCTTTATTGATGACTTCACTCGCTATACTTGGGTCTATCTCTTACAGCATCGCTCTGAGATTCTTACTGTGTATGAGCGTTTTACTACTATGATTTTCACTCAGTTCAGTCGTCGCATCAAGACGCTCCGCTCTGATTGTGCTCTCGAGTACTTGTCTTCTAGCATGCGTGCATTGCTCTCCTCTCATGGTACCATTTTTCAACACTCATGTCCTCACACACATGAGCAAAATGGTGTTGCTGAGAGGAAGCATCGCCATATTCTAGAGACTACTCGGGCTCTTCTTCTTTCCGCTTCTGTGCCTCGTTCTTATTGGGCTGAGGCCGCTCTCACTTCCGTACATCTCATCAACATTACTCCCTCCTCAGTTCTTCTTGGTCGTATTTCTCCTCATGAGCGACTGTTCAACTCTCCACCTGACTACTCTCGTCTTCGCACATTTGGCTGCACTTGTTTTGTTCTCTTACCTCCCCCTGAGCGTTCTAAATTGTCTCCTGTTTCTGTCAAATGTGTTATGCTCGGTATTAGTGCTGAACACAAGGGTTATCGTTGCTACGATCCCTTGACTCGGCGCGTCCGTATCTCCCGCCATGTCTCCTTTCTTGAGGATGTTCCTTATTTCTCATCCACATCTCAGGATCTTACTTTTCTTACGCTTCCGCTCTCAACCACTCCTGACACTTCTTCTCCTGTTTCCTCCACATCCATTCTAGATATTCCCATTTCTTCCACTCCCTTGGCTTCTGCTCCCACTGAGTCTGATCCTCCATCTTCCTCATCCTCTGGTGCACCTGATCCTGTTCCCCTTGCACCTGATCCTCCCTCTCCATTATTCTCTTCGCCTGCTATTGTTCCTCATCCTCCTTCTCCTCCTTTATCTGCTATTACTCCATATCCTCTTCACTACACTCGTGATCTTGACTATGTCCCATCTGCTAGTCTTGATACTACCTCATCCTCCTCGACCACCTGTACATCCCCTGCTAGTATGGATCCTCCTGCCCCTCGCTATCCTCAGCGCGAGCGACACCCTGTGCAGAGGTATGGTTATAGTTCTGTTTCTACTTATGCTCCACAGTTTACTGCTTTTCTTACCGCTCTTCATTCGGAGTCTGAGCCTAGCTCATACAGTGAGGCATCTCAGTCAGTTCAGTGGCAACAGGCTATGGCCGAGGAGTTTGAGGCTTTTAGGGAGACTCGGACTTGGGATGTCGTTCCTCTTCCTAAAGGTGTTAGGCCTATTGGCTGCAAATGGATTTACCGGGTCAAACGTCGTCCTAATGGGTCCATTGAGCGCTATAAGGCTCGTCTTGTTGCTAGAGGTTTTTCTCAGGTGCATGGTATTGATTATGATGAGACCTTTGCTCCAGTTGCTCAGATGACTACCGTTCGCACTTTACTGGCAGTTGCTGCAGTTCGTCAGTGGCCTCTTCTTCAGATGGATGTGAAGAATGCCTTTCTCAATGGTGATCTTTTAGAGATTGTCTATATGCAACCCCCTCTTGGCCTTCGGACTCCTCCTCAGCATGTTTGTCGTCTTCGTCGGGCTATCTATGGTCTCAAACAAGCTCATCGGGCTTGGTTTGAGAGGTTTCGTAAGGTGGTGACTCAGGCTGGATTTATTGAGAGTTCTCAGGATCACTCTCTATTTGTTCGATCATCCCCTCAGGGGCGGGCGATTCTGCTGTTGTATGTGGATGATATGATCATTACAGGTGATGATACTGTTGCCATTCAGTATCTTCAGCGTCACCTTCAGTCTCAATTTCGGATGAAAGATCTTGGATCTCTCAGGTATTTTCTTGGTCTTGAGATTACTCGTTCTGATCATGGCATTCTATTGTCTCAACAGAAGTATCTCTCCGACATCCTCAGTCGGGCTGCTCTCTCAGATACTCGCAATGTTGACACTCCTCTTGAGCTTAATGTGAAGCTCCGTCCGACTGATGGTCAGCCTCTTCCTGATCCGACTCGCTATAGGCAGATTGTTGGTCAGCTTGTGTACCTATGCATCACTCATCCGGATATTGCTCATGCGGTGAGTATTGTGAGTCAGTTTATGTCTGCTCCTAGCTCTGTTCACTACAGTGCTCTCCTCCGGATTCTCAGGTATCTCAGTGGGACTATGACTCGGTCCCTGTTCTTATCGTCATCTTCGTCCCTCACTCTTCAAGCCTACTCAGATGCTGATTGGGCAGGTGATCCTACTTCCCGTCGCTCTATTACCAGCTACTGTGTGTTTCTTGGTGACTCTCTTATCTCTTGGCGCAGCAAGAAACAAAATGTAGTATCTCTTTCAAGCACTGAGGCAGAATATCGTGCTATGGCCACTACAGCTAAGGAGATTGTTCATCTCCGTCGTCTCCTTAGTCACTTGGGTGTCCATCTTTTTGGACCAACATCGATGCATTGTGACAATAGGAGTGCTATTCATATTGCCAGCAATCCTGTTTTTCATGAGAGGACAAAACACATTGAGATTGACTGTCACTTTGTTCGTGAGCAGTTTCTGTCAGATGTTCTCTCCCTACCGTTCACTTACTCTGCTGCCCAGTTGGCGGACTTCTTCACGAAGTCTCACACTGTTTCTCGTCATCAGCGTCTCATTGGCAAACTCTCAGTGTTTGACCCACCTTGAGTTTGAAGGGGGTGTTAGAGATGTGTATATGTTAGAGATGTGTATTTGTACATTTTAGTCTAGAAGGGTATTTTAGTCTCTTCTCCTGTGTTCTGGTTTATATATACTCTTGTATTCATTGAATAATACACACAATTTCATATCTATTATCAGTTATAATACTCTGTCAAAATGTAGAAAAAAAGTCCATTATAGAAGACAGCTTCGTTGTGAAATTCAGTTTTCTGTTCATATCTGTACTATTCAGACCATGTTTTAGCTCCTACAGTCCATAAAGCAAACTTTGCAGATGACTTTCTTACCACCATATAGATACATTCGGGCTCACGAGGGGATTCGGAAAGTATACCAGCTTGGTACCAATATCAAACATTGAAGGAAATGAAGGTAAAAGAATCTTGGCGCCGGTGGAAGGGTTCACGAGAAAGAACCGAGACGAAAAGGGATAAAAAGTTCTCCACATAATCAACCATTCCTGACATGACCATAAATCATTCCGCCTGTATCAAAATTACTACACTCCACATGTAGCCGCCTGTTTGGCGGAGCGGATCCGTTAGCGGCGTCCCTTTGCAGCTCCCCGCCCGCCAAACATGCCAGCGGGTTCCATAATGGAGCTTCTTATGAGCGGATATGCTCCTGGATTATTTTTTTTTAAAATGCAATGTTTATATAAATTATTTTTATATATATAAAAACAAGGTTTATATTACTATTCTACTTAATAATTTTGTATCAAACATTTTTTTTTTAATCTCAGATTACAAATAATTTTAAAAATATTTATATTTTATATTTAAAAGTTTTTTAATCGTAAATTATATTTGACTTAAAATTAATTTTTATAATAAATTTTGTATTATATATAAAATTTAAAATTATATTTATTAGATTAGATTTAATGACAAAATTTATTATAAAAATCATAAAATTTAATATTATTAAAATGAAGATAATACTTTTTTTATTCAACAATTTTTCCGTTAACGTTAACTTTTAATTCGTCAAACACCTCACCGTATATCAAGTTCAATCTTTTTTCTAGAGTTTTTCCACTAATATTAAAAATCAATCCAACCGCCCTATCAATTCTACGGGATTGGTGTGATCGATCAAGACACGACGTTTCTGGTGTTGCGCGCATGGGTTACAATTTGCCAATTCTGTCAAAATCGCTTCAACTTCGCACAAGACCCGATCACCGATGATGTGAGGGCCACTCTGGCATCTGCAAGTGGGTATCCGGTGCAAGATTTGTACGAGTCTCTTCTTTGCCTATATTTTCAATTCTTTAGTTCTAGTCCTCGTGTCCTAGGGGCTTTTTTTTCTCCTTTTTTCTGCTACAACGAAGCATGTGCTTTAAAAAGGAGGAAATGTCATTTTCTATAGTCAACAGAGGCACACAACTTGGTCCGTCAAATTTTGAACAGGAATAACAAGATGTACCCAAGTGTTAAGGGAGAAGAAAATCAAAGGACATTATTGAAGTAAAACAAGATTTAACAAAATTCAACTGCAAACAAAGCT
Organism: Tripterygium wilfordii; assembly: GCF_013401445.1. Taxonomy (NCBI): domain Eukaryota; kingdom Viridiplantae; phylum Streptophyta; class Magnoliopsida; order Celastrales; family Celastraceae; genus Tripterygium; species Tripterygium wilfordii. Next base: position 2,276,285 of record NC_052244.1, read on the forward strand.
AGTTTCAGACACAGAGCCTCTGCTCAACTGATGCAAAACACTAGTTGGGGAAGACTTAGAAGTGGAAGAAGATCTCAATGCCTCTGCAAGTGGTCCTCCTCCCATTGAAGCCACCTGATGTCCAGCCCATCCCCAATTCAAGTGCAGCGGCGGTTCCCTTCCACTCTCCACAGGGCATTGCTCATCTCCACCATTACCAGTAGACAGTTTTAAGGACACATCAGATGATGACTTTCCGGGCATTGAGATTGTGAGACATGTAGTAGAACTCAGAGGACTTGCATTGCTCCCTCCAACTTCCGCTTCTTGAATAGATCTCGGCCAATCGTCGAAAAAGTGCCGCAGGATATGACCATCAGCTTTGTTCTGAACCTCATTATGGGCTTCAAATATGCCTTTGTTTTCAGTTTTGGACTCTGAAGAACTTCAAGATACAAAAGCAAGATGATAGAGGCAAAAAAAAAAGTTAAAACAGAGAAAAAAGGACAAGCCAAGTTAACAACTTGATTAAATGTGCTAGAAAAAGAAAAAGAAAATTGAGTGGTCAGGGTAATTTTGTACAGATTCTAGAGATATTTCCCAAATCATAGACAAATCTGTTCAAAGATCACACCTTTAAAACGGGGGACCTACCAAGGATCTTACAAAGATTCTATCATCAAACAGTTTCACTTCTTCACCAACTTGTACCAGAAACTATCATGTGTTTGTCTGAAAAATTCATAAATATGTAGCATTTTGTACAACAATCCTTATCTTTTTTATTCGAAACAAAAATTAAGTTCATTCTCATGGAAACATACATTGTTTTGATCGAAACATACATTGTTTTAAGTTTATATTTAATGATCTAAAATTGTCATACCCGATTGCAATGAATTTGATTTTTATTTTGAAAAAAAAAATAGTATACATTTATGATTTTTTAGAATTTTCCTGATCACAGAACAGGATGGATTTCATTCATGTTTTACATCTAATCTAACTCTTTGAAGGCACAGTATGACTACAGTAGATTCTTCATAAATTAAGCAGGTGTGTCCAATAAAATTCTCTTACTAGTAACAGTGTTCGAACTGCAAAAAATACAAAGTCTACTCCAATAAGGCATAAGAAATTATAGCAAGATTACCTGTGATTCAGCTTCGAGAGATCTATGGAGGATGATTGCCCGGACAAACTAAAACTGTTCCCTCCAAAACCAGCTCTGGCAACGGAACTGGTGTTTCGGAGAGTAGAACTACCATCTGCACCACCATAAGCAGGAGTGGTTGGTGTGGGGATTTCCACAGGCTTTCTTGAACGGTTTCGGCCGCGGTGCACGTGACGTTCACAGTACTTCTGACCTGTCACTACGTCCCTGGAGCACCGCCACTTCTTGCCATCGGTCCTCCGGCACCGACCCGGCTCTGGATCCATGGCAGCTCTGCCCCAGTATCCAGCTTGAAACACTGCTTCAACAGAACATGTTAGTGCAATTCTGCCATAGTAATCTTGTACTAATCAAGCTCAATTTCAAATATGAAAATGGCAGAACCAACATCTTTGACCCAAAATGTAAGAGAGCAATCTAAAACCCAACAGATGAAATGCATTGATCATGTTGATAAACTTACGAGCAGGTTGATAATGTGAGTAGTGTTGAAGAGGGTAATGGAGAAAATATGGAGCAGAGTGAAGAAGACTTTTCTTAAACGTGTTAAGGAGTTCCGGAGGAACAGCTGCACCAGCCAATATGTATCTGTATATCAAAGCCTGTATCTCCAACTCTTGCCGCTGAGCCAAGCTAAAGTAACTTCCCATCCCTAACAAATAAAACAACAAATTGATAAACTAAATTGATCTGACATATAACAAGAAAAGCCAAGTCTATAACAATTAGTGAAGAAGAGTGATCCAGGGGAAAAGTAAGAGAAAAGTTACTGGGAAATATGGTGGTTGAGTCTGGAAATGCTGACAGGTTACTGGTTTTGTTGTTAAGTTGAGTTTCAAACAATGGAAGAAGAGAGTCAGACCCAGAAGAGGATTCTTGTTGGTTTTTTTGTTGTTGTAGATGGGAATCAAAGAGGAGTTTTGGCATCTTTGCAGCATTATGTTCCTCTGACTCATGCTGCTGGTTTCTCCATTGCTGCAGATGGAAGTCCATGGACAGACGGAGAGAGACAGAGAGATTGAAACCAAGGTTTGGTCTTGGGATTAAATGAGCCTTTATTTGGTTTGTTGGGTATGTAAAGAGAAAGGTTCTTCGGCACAGAGTGAGGGAGATGTCTGAGAACAAAAGGGATTAGGGCACTTGAGAAAAAGACAGTCGGACAAGACAGTTGAGAGAAAAAGTAAAAAAGCAAAAAAATTACTGCAAAGAACATGCAGTATGTGTCTGTCTCTCATGTTTTGCATTGGAAATAGGATTCGAGAGCTGGGAGGGAGAGAACCAATAGCATGTTACAATGTTGAGGGCGTTTATGACTCATACTTTTGTCTTTTTGTACATATAGATATATATATATATATATGCATGCGGTGAAGAGGGTCTTATAAAAAGAAAAACGTTGCAAAGAGGGATTTAGCCGACATTGCAGTTAGATTTCCAGCCGAGATCAGGCTTTCCAGTGTTCTTCTCCAGTTTCTACTCTGATTGAATGGCTAAATTTTTGGCTCAATTGTCAAGAGCTCGAAAGATGTTTTCTTGTTTATTACAATCCAATTTTGTCAAAACTCAGAACATTATAGGACAAAATACACAAATATCTTGCTTATGTTTTTCCTAATTATTATTTTTGGGTTAGATTGTCCTATTTTATGATTTCTAGAGTTGACATAATGTGCACAGCAATAGACCATATTTAACAGTTAAAATTATTGGGATACCAAATATTAATATCTTTATCATTTTCGAAAAAAAAATCATTCCTCTTGCACTCCATCAAAACACACGTTCATAATTATTTTTTTTAAAAAAATTATTGGGGTTAAATAATCAGAAAAGTAAATTAATTATTCAAAATAACGAAATTACCTTTTTAATAACCCTGAAATTCAAACAAAAGAGTCCTCACTTACTACTCACATATCAATGTATGCATACGTCAACTGACAACAATGTTAGTAAAGTTTTCCACGGTCAGTAGGTTTGCAGTGTCAAAAGAGACAGCTGGTCTCGTGGGTCCCAGGGGATAAAGCAAGCCCAGCCGGCACGCGAGGCTCTTTCTATAGGCCTCACGTGTCTTCACGTGACTTATTTTCTCGAGGCCTATTTTTGTCACTTTCCTTACTTGGAGCTTTGAAGGGATCGATTCTTATTCGGTAGCCAGAGGCCCAGAAGTATTACATATCAATAAAATAACTATTTATAAATTTATATAAATATGTGATATATTTAAGTCACTTCTTTAATAAAGTTTGTTTGTTTTTTAATCTATGTGAAAATTTATTTATCTTGTCATCTAGATTATGTAAGTTTATATATAGGAAAATTATGAACATATGTCATTTTGGATTCGTGTATTTTAATGGATCAGCAAATAATGGGCCTTTGATGCAGGCAGGCCCCACCCCACAGAGGTCCTCCCTCTCGAGGGCGTGGGCTGTCAACCCCGAGCCCATCGCAACCCACGCATGGGCCATGGGCCTAAGCGCCTAGCCCACTCGCATCAGGCCTGCAGACCATACACTCCAACCCATCTGGATGCATTTCTGCAAGCCTAGGTTGTTGGTGGCGGGATTCGAACCCACGCCACCCTTTAACACTAAGGCGCTGGGCCTTAGTGCCAACCATTGAGCTGCAGGCCTGATGTAGTTGGGCTAGGCCCTTAGGCCCGTGGCCCATGGAGGGGTTTCGACGGGCTCGGGGTTGACAGCCCACGCCCTCGAGAGGGAGGACCTCTGTGGGGTGGGGCCCACCTGCATCAGCCTTTATCGGCCCATCATTCCTGGATTTCTCCTAGACAAATGGATTATCCAGGTAAGTCTCTAACTTGTCAACTGTCAGGCCCAAGTTGTCCTCAAGTCTCTAATCCATTGTTATTATTTATTCATCATGGGCTAGCTCGTTCGGTTTTATGAGCTGGATCATGGAAGATCGATCAACATTCAAATGGGCTTTTTGGCTTACGCAATAAAAGAAGCACGAACCGGGGTTAAGATGGTTTGAACTTTGAAGTTGTGGGCTAGTACTACTTTCACATGGGTCGGGCCGTTGATAAATATGGGCTTTGAACTCCAGTCCAAATCTTTGCTTGAACAAGACCACCTGGGATTCACATCCTGAAAAACAGAAGTGGTTAGGAATCAGACACAAAAGCCTAACAGACAGTCAAGAACATTACATCAATTAAGGATTTAACATAAACAAACAAAAAAAATCAACGAATGTAGCAATCAACCAGCTGTGATTATGCAAATTAAAATTGGGCGCTCAAATCACGTCAACCAAAAACGGACAACAACAGCTTAACTGCAATCTAACACCATTGTCATTGTGGTGGGCGACAAGTGTCCCCATTTTCTTTTGGAAAACAGAGTCAACCACACAAACACTGTTTATGGCAATAGACTAGAAGATACATATGAGATTTCCAAACAAACACATTGAAAATATCATTCGTTCTAGACCACGAATCCGCACGGCTTTGTTTTCATACACCACAAAATGGTTCTTAGAACCATGTTGGTCATTCGCCAACCTGTGTTTGAGTCTGTAGAAACCTGGCCAGGAAAGTTTGGCCCATTGACTGCTTCCTCTATTGCCCCTTGCTTGGTCCAACTTCCAAGAGGTAAAGACCTAAAGTTCATATATCCTGCATATAGATATATAATATCCACGTATATACATCATTTTCTGAGTTATAAGATCTTCTAAGAAAACCATTAATTTCATAAAAAAATTTACAAAATATATTACTAAATGCCAACCGTATGGGTGTAAGGGCTGAGATTCTAAGTTTATAGTTTGCATAAGTGTCACCCAATACAGAGATTCTTCAACACAAACATACAAAGACGACACTGAGACACTGATTTTGTTCAGGTTTTTCCAGACCAAATAAAAACACTTCATCACTCTGTAATAGCCCGGATGGCTGGGCCCTGTTGAAGTTGCCTTGTGCAAAAAACAAGTGGCCATCTGAGGTGGGCCTGACGCAAGACAATTCACAGTATGACAGACTCATGCCCTTAATTAATCAAACTGCATATGCTGGCATTAGGTTAAAAGTGGTTCCTATCATCGCCCCATTCCAGGTCGCACGCCACTGACGCTATTGCTAACGTGTACTTCGAAATTCCACCGTTGGATGGCTCCACAACATAAAGAGATTCCTGGGGCCACGACACGTTTCACCCAATCCCCATCATCCTCACCGTTGATTTCTTACATTAAAAAAAATACATAAAAATCTGTATGTTTGAACATGTCAATTGTGATTAAACGGTCCCCCACCACCAACTTAAGATACGATCATGTGATTTATTAAAGTACACAACTTGGCCCAATCAAACCAAATTAAATTTTGCATAAGAAACAATTAATTAATACAAATTGAATTTTTTTTTATAAATTAAAAGCGAGAGGGGATTTTTTTTTTAAAAGAGAAGAAAAAAAAAAAAAGTGATGGATTCTTGCTTTGAAGGGGAAGATATGTGTATTGTCAAAAGAGTTAGATAAGCTGCCGCCACTACTGCTCCTTCTCCGACTCTGCCTTGTGTCTTACGATTCCTTTTTCAATGGGTGTGTGGTTTTGTACTTTTATCTTTATGTGTAGGTGACCCTTCCATTCCACTCCACACCAAACGTTTGTCTTAAGCACACACTGTATTGTGGCAGGGGATGGGCACAATTTTTTTTACTATGCATTACTTGATGAGGGATCTCTAGAATTCATCCAGAATTTAATATTCAGTGGAGAATAAGTCTGGTGGAGAAAATATAAAAGTTTGGTTTGATGTGTCACACCTCCTAAACCATGAGATGAAAATTATATATTTTGAGAGTCGTAGAGTCCTACATCCTATTAGAATCCTACATTGGTAGATGTAGGGAGGATAATATCCTTTATAAGGATAAATCCACCCCTAACACAATAACAAGACATTTTCCTAACCCAAGTGAGTTGGAGGTGAATAAATCTTCATGTTCCTTTTGGATCACCTCACAATTGACCATCATGATCTTATTTTTCATGTATTTGTGTTTTGGACAATGCTATAGATCTTCAAAATATATCCCACAAAAATCTCTTAAATCTATGTGGCATTAAAATAGTCATTGATTAAAAACAAACACGTAGAATCCACTTCACATTCAATACTACACATTAAATTGGAGTCATTTTTTGGGGGTCTCAAGCATTATCTCTGTGTTATACTACTTTTCTTTTTTGGTTCGTTGTTTTGCTTTTTTCCTTTGTCCAATGCCATCTCCCCTGATGCCCTGTTATTTTTCCCCCTGCTTTGATTGAATATATATATATGTTCTATAAAAAAAAGTTAGCTGGACTTTGACACATGGGTTCAACCCTTAGTAGCTGGACGAATGAGGAACAAAGTCGTTTAAGCCCTATATATTATCGGGAAATGGATAATTCAAAGCGAACAATATTTGTTAGTGTGTACGGGTGTGGATTTACAACAAATTAAGAGCACATAATTTTGTAAATATACATAAATCTTTAAAAATCTTTAATATGAGTAATGAGAAAGAATTGTTTAATACAGTATTTTACGATGAACATTAGTGGCGTTTTAACTTTTAAGGACTAAAATGTGACCGTTACAAAAGTTGCTGGGTGTCACTTGTGATTTTGTGACCGTTGTCTTTCATGGCTTAACATATGACAATCATCTTGTCATTATTCAGATGGTTAAATATACTGCGCGTATTTGCCGCAAATAAAATACAAAATAACGTTAGGTTTAATGCATTAAAATATTGTTGTTTTCTGTCATACTAGGTGGATGAAGCAACTACAAGTACAGTTTGTATCTCTCCTTTCCAGAAATATAATTGAATTTTTTTTTTCAGGATTAGGTCAATTTGCCAACATAATGCACAAAATTCAAGTACTAAAACATTAAGGATGGTACGTATCACCTTGATAACTATGATTCAAATCCCTCCGTTTAAAAAAAAAATTCCGTTATTTTTCTTTTAATATAATATTTCAGCAGAAATTTTCAAAATTATAGGGCGTTAATGAAGGTGAGGTTCAAAAATAATTCTTTGGACAGATTTCAAAATTATGAGGGACAGAGGCCTGAATTTGATTCAGTAAAGTTAAAAATCCACTCTCATCTTCTTATCAGGGTTTGGCAGTAGGGTCATCTCGGCTGCTACTTTTTTTTTTGTGTTATTAATTATCAAGTATTATTAAATTAAAATAATATTTTTGTTCTTTTAAATTTAATTGTTAAGGTAATATATTATTATCATTTTTTATTCTTTTGGATACGACTCAAAATAAAGCTGTATTTGATATTAGACATATGTAAATTTATATGATATTTTTCTACTCTTTTGAAGAGAATATAATTTCGGTGTTATTTATTTATTTTGATTAAAAATAGGGTGGTTTGAATTTTTTTTTTGAAATTTAAGATATAGAGGGGACTGGACTCGAACCTACGATTTAATGTGGATCACTTCTTACATGTAATATAATTGCTGTTCAATCAACTGCTCATTGGCCTCGAACTTTTTAAAACCAGCCAGACTTGTTTATAAACAAACATTGCAAGATGCTTTAAACCGTTGGATCAAATCGTAAAAATTGTATTTTGAGGCCAGCCAAGCTGTATATATGCACACACATATCTTGTAACAGGGCTAAGAAAGAAATAAAGCACTTCCACCATCATATCAAAAAGCAAAAGCTAACGAAAAAGAAGAGATAGCTAAGGGAGAAATTCAAGGAAGCTGGAGGGTTTCTGTGGAATCTCGTTGAAGAAGAAGAAGAAGAAGATGCAGACAAGCGAGTCGCAGCAGCCTCAGAAACAGCTAGCGGTTCAAAACTCTGGGAGTCTCAGCTTCAGCTCTCAAATGTCGAAAGAAGATGAGGAGATGTCAAGGTCTGCTCTTTCTACCTTTAGAGCCAAAGAAGAAGAGATTGAGAGGAAGAAGATGGAGGTCAAAGAGAAGGTTCAAGCACAGCTGGGTCGTGTGGAAGAAGAGACCAAACGATTGGCCACGATTCGTGAGGTACGCGTGCCAAGTTCACATTTTTATCTAGTGTTCATGGTTGAAATAGCAAAAGTTCTTGATTTTAGGGCATTTTGGCTAGATTTTTGATGTGGGTTTGTGATTATTTACTAGAAGAAAACACATGAAAATCCGCTGATCTGAAACTAAGAGAGGCGTGGAGTTTTGTTGTAATTTTTGGTAAATCTAGTAGGCTTAACTTGAATCTTGGAGCAAAATTGAAAGAAAAATATCTCTGTTTTCCGAAGATTCGTGGCCACTTATTGTTAGCCCTGTAAATGGATTTTGAGTCTCGTATCCAGATTCAGAACTTTTGACTTCAATCTTTCAAAACCCTTGAAGTTATTTGTAAAAAACTAATTGGGTTTTATGGATTAAAGTTGATAATTTTGTTTCTTAGAAATGTTTGAACTTTTATTTTATTAAGAAATAGGAGCTGTTATAGTTGAAGGTGTTTATGGTTTTTGATGAAATTGATGTCTATCAGGAACTAGAAGCCATGGCAGATCCCATGAGGAAGGATGTCTCTCAGATCCGTAAGAGGGTTGATTCAATAAACAAAGAATTAAAGCCACTTGGTCAAACCGTCCAAAAGAAGGTGAGATTTCTGAATTCTGATGTTTATAGATTTTTTGCCATTCTAATTAAACGTGAATGATTGAAACCAGTATAGCTAATGGGGTCAACTACTGAATCTGGGTTTTGTAACCTGTCACAGGAGAAAGAATACAAAGAGGCCCTTGAGGCTTTCGACGAAAAGAACAGGGAGAAAGTCCAGCTAATCACCAAATTAATGGAGGTGGGTTTCATACCTTGCTGTGCAATATATGAAAAGAAAATTTTATATTTGTTTCTGATGATTGTTTTCTCATGTTGTGTTTCTGTTTGATTTTCAATTTTTGCAGTTGGTGAGTGAAAGCGAGAGGTTGCGGCTTAAGAAGCTGGAGGAGCTGAGCAAGAACATTGATTCCCTGCACTAACAAGTATAGCCTTCTAGTGCTGTTAACTGATTTAGGTTCGTGTGATGTATTTAAGGTTAATTATTATATTTATATGTGGGTGGCTTTTGGGTTTGGTCTATTGAATCATCTTGTTTGTTTTCTTAGCATCATTTGTGAAGCTGATTTAGGACGGAAAAAACCCACCCTTTTTAGCAAGTTTGTAGCTAAAAGCATTATGACTGCATTTGTTATTTTTTTTTTTTCATTTTGCCATTTGTTCAATCTTGTAGTGTTTGTTTATTTCAAGCTCTTGCGTAATTTGGTATTCGTATTCTTCTTCTTCTGATGTCCATGTTGATCTATCCATAACCATTCCGGTTAACGAAGGCCATGTTATTTTGTATTCGAAGTGATTTGATTGATTCTTGAAATGGTTTGCTCGAGTCCATGTTATGAATGTGGATAATGATTGATGATTAGCAGCATTTTGGCTTACTTATGGTGTCGATTGTGAGAGTTGCAATGGCGTATGCAATATCAACCATCTTGTTTGTGCTATTATATTAAGGTTTCAAGGCTGGAAGCCTGGAACTTGAACAGGTGAGTTATGGATAATGAATGACATACCTTTCATTGACGGTTCATATAGCATGTCACCGTATATACCGCTTGAAGGTATCTGTCAAGTTTGAGATTGCATAGTCGAGAAAAAAATATATATAATCGATTTGGATGAATGGACAGAGTGCGATAAGGACTATGTTTTTTCTGTCGGTTACTATATTATGCAGTGATGCTTGTTTCACAGTTATATTTTTCTTTTCTTTTTTTGAAACGGAAAGGGGATTCAAGCGCTTATCATCAAAGTGATATACATCACCTTTATCACTTCAAGTGGCTCGGCCGCTCGGGTGTGATTCACAACTATACTTACCTAGTCAAGATTGCACACTATTCGCCTTTTACAATGATGGCGTTCTTTGGAAAAGATAAATAAACCAATGCCATGAATTAGTACAATTTTATTGTGACTGGTAAAATTCCGTCATTGAAAATCGTTTCATCGACTGTTCTAGGGAAAGCAAAAGGCATTTGGAACCGAAATAAAAAATAGTCACACTTGACTTGGTCTAAGCTGACTGGGTCTCAACTCCCTAAAATCTCCATTATCTAAAGTCTAAACCACTTCTCACATATTCTTAAAAGCATCGTTATTTTCAAGAAATACTAACCTAAAATGTTTCCACTTTTTCGACAACATTGTAGATATATTGGGTTAGTACAATAAAAGCTTTCTTGTTTCTGTTTATCTCAGTCTTTTAAGTGCACAGAGACTAGGAAGGTCTATTGTATCTTGGGAGGTAGCCACTATAGTCTGTTGCACCAAGTTCATTATCTGAGGAGTGGAATCTACCATTAAGGATAGCTAATGCACCTTAGACATATTTTCTGTTGAACTGCATATCATCAACTTTTCCAACAGTTCGTGTATTTTTAAAATTTGAATGGCAAATTAGGTATCTTCATTTCCACTACTCATGTATTGTCGACAATCGCTTATAAATTAGCACTATCATGCAGATTTTGGTACACCAAATCAGCATATGACATGTAGTACAGGACTATTGAATAATTTCTCATATGAATCATGTCGAAACATGCTTTGCACTAAACAAAACCGTTTTCGTGGTGAAATAATGACTCCATTTGACAGAGCTTTTTTGCTATCAAAATAAGTTAACTTATAAGCTTTGAAACTTATTTTTTTTTGGAGCTTATTAGAGCTTATAATGTGGGTTGTTTGATAGAGCTTATTTTGAAGCTCATAAGCTAGCTTATAAGCTCCAAAATAAGCTCTATCAAATAGGTTGGTTGAAGACTAGCCAAAAGAGACCAACAACGTAAATGACAATACATCCATCAACTTAAGGGTCATACGAACATGTGATGCTCAATGTGCCAAACGATTTGCGTGATAGGAATCTTTTTTCGGTGTCAAACTTAAATCTCCCTAGACATGCCAACTGATTTAACCACTACAACTGCCACCAATATCCCCAAAATATCTCTTCTTTATTCCTATCCAATTCTTAGATGAAGGAGCAGTATTCATGTGAGAGGATTAGGTAGGAGTAAGACAAATTTGTTAAGGGTGGAAAGGTACATCCCCCAATTATATATGCGCTGTTGTCGGCTCTGTATATAATTCATAACAACATGAGTGGTGAACAAAAGCCTTGTATTCTTTATGGTCTGAAATGGTAATGATTCAATGTCAGTGTGACAGAATTGTGGACTCACAACTCATCATCACAAAGCTAATTCAAAAGATACACTAGTGGCCCAAAATTTGCACGCCAAGCAAAAAAAAACAAGTAGCTAAAATATTGCGGTGAAATTGCATGATGAGGTGGTACAACATCACATCAGTTACTCTTATCATATCCTCTAAAATACTGTAAAATAAGTTATTTTATAATTTTATAGAATTATAATTCAATAATTCTTCACATCAACTCCTCCAAACTGTCATTTATAACTTACAATGTTCATTTCTCTAATTATTTTTAAATTCTTTTTTGTTTATTTTTGATCGATTATATTATAGACAGGCAAATATATTTTGAACATCATTTTTGTAGTAAAATAATAGAAGTAGCATTTTGGAGGTAGCTGGGAGAAGATGGAAATGTGAGGGGGGAGAGGAAGAAGGTGAAGGATCCGATTAAGAGAAAAAGGGGACAGAAAAAAGAGTCCTGGTGCAATGTTGGGTCTGAATTGGAGGTTGGGCTAGGGTTAGGGTTTTCATATTCCTCTAGATAGCCTCCGTTGCAAATAGGACAAAAGGTGTAGCAGAGATATGGATAATTGGTAGCAGAGCTACAATGATCCACTACATCTAGCTGACCACCGTAGCAGGAAAATGATTTGTTGGAATGATTCCAGCAATTACATATGATATGCACCATTGAATACATTGGATATGGTGTTATCAAATTCAATGCATGATTGCATTGGATGGTGGAGATCATGTGGAATGATTCCAACCCTCTATCGCTACGTAGCAATACTGGAATTTATGAGCCGATCTAAATACGATGCATATCTTCTTTACAGGATCTGCTCTTAAGTGGGTAACCTCCAGTTCCACTATTTATGAGCGGATGGGCCGATGAGACTGAGAAACGGCCCAATAAAATTCATCGCAGTTGAGGATTATAGGATCTCTTATAACGGTCCAAGGATTTTGGGCCCTCACATGCTTTCAAGAGTCTACAATTGAGCCCAAATGAGTCTTGGATTGGGGTACACTTTTCAGGATGGGCTGGGCCGAGACTAAGTATCCTAATTTTTTTTGGGAGTTCTTCTCATGTGAACCAATTGATGATGTCCTTTGTTTCTCATTTTCCATTGTCTGTTGTTCTTCTCATTTTTGGGAGTTCTTATCAAACGAATTCTTAAGTGGAGGATAGCATTTTGCAATATTTTAATCAAATGAGAAGACAATAATTGCTTAATTAGCTTCTTGTCTTTGTTCACTAACTCTTTTGTTTCTTAATTTCAGCAATATATTTTAGTCAAAAAGAAACCACTCCTAACTTACGTTAATTAGGATTGAATATATATAAAGCACAACAATAATTAGCGCACTAAACATGTTCTCAAAACAATCCAAAAAACTTCATAAAGATTAAATTTTTTATAATCCAGTCTGGTCGGAAAGATGTGCAGGAAGCCATGCCACGACATTGACTTTATACACAGCATGGAAAAAACAAGGAGAGAGTCGTAACTCATTATTGCTCTATTAACTCCATCGAGTTTTCGTACCCACTTTATTCTTTTTGGACCAAAACACATATTGATATTGATAGAGGACGAGGAGAATCCATGTACCCATTACAAGAATCTTTAGGTTTGATTGTTTTGTTTTGCTTTGTTTTTGCTTATTTAATAATTTCCATTCTCATTTTGTAGCACGTCATGACTAGGTGAAGAGAATTCAGAATAGCATTGAAGTAGTGTGGTTCGCTTTTTTCAATTGTAAATGTAATGCATATGAGAGGGGTACCGTCCAGATTTGGTATGACGGTGCATTAAGACGTCTTTTTTAAAGATGGTAAATTATAAATTACGAAAATATATTATATTTATCATTAAAATTAATTTTTGTATAAATACATTTCAATTTAATTATAATATAATAAAACAAAAATAAAGAAAACAAGTTTAAAAAAACCAAATAAATATAAATAAATTGTTGCAACGCTGAGCGATCAAACATTAGATAATTTGTCAATGGAACCTCTGACATATAGCAACAGTTTCGCTGGCGTCATTGAGTCGTTTGGTGGATACTGGAGCGGCGCCGTAAGCAAGACCGCCCCACCAAACACTACCAATATTACTATTTTACTATAAGTAGACAAAATTTGAGGTTAAATGTTGCCTAAACATTCAAATATGACAAATTATATAGTAAATAATACATAAAACAATAATTTTAAAAACTAGTGGGCTGACAGTCTCGATCAGCCCGTTAACATATAGTGCTGGCCCGTGGTACAGTATACTAGTTTCGCAGGCCGGCCCGGCAGGTTTACTTTTAACAAACACGAATGTTATTTGTAAATTGGCAAGATCCCTACAAGAAGAGTACAAGCCGCTTCATCGCCCATCCTACCAACCAACAATGAAACTTTAAAAACTCTATCATCCTAAGCATATTCTGTTAAGAGTCAAAATTTACTTACTTAACGAACAACACAATATGTGGGAGAATTAAGATTCAGAACTACATCATGTCGCCCCACAATTCGACATCTTTTACAAGTTAGTTGTTATTTGTTAAGCATCCCCATTCACCTACCTTAGATCATGAGACAAACACATGAATTTGTACAAGTAATTTTGTGGTTTTTGTCTTGAGTTGAGTTTAGCTCACTCGCTGGACCTAAAAGAAGCAAAACTGTGCGGGTCCGATATATCCGTAGTGAACCGATAAACTCAAAATGAAACATATCATGAATGTGAGTAAGGTTGAGATTTTCGACAACAAAAAGGCTCATTTTGGAGATTTTTTTTTTCAATTCCAACGTAAATCAATGATTAACAATAATCACAGACACAAGACCATTATGTATAGAAATCTTTTTCTACGATCGACTACAAATTCTATGGTATGATTATATGATAAAGAATCGAGGCAATCAAACATAATAATAATGGATTATGCCCATGATTACTCATCATAATTATAATTGATTAATGACCCGTTAATTAATTATTCAATATGGCGAATTATAATTATGGTACTTCCTCTTGGGGAATTATTGAGAGGGTCCCCTTTATTGAGGTTTCGGCACAGAGATTACACCCATTAAACAAAGTTTCTGTATAATGAATTTTAGCGGTGGATCCAGAACTCTCTTATCTACTCCAACAATTGTGTGCACTGTTCTTGCTGTCACGAGTCAATGTCAATTTTTCTTTCATTCTTTCGGTCAGTCTCAGTTTCCATTTCAACCGCTACAGAAATTGTTGATTCTCATTCTGGGGGGTCAGACTCTTCTGTGTTTTCTTCAAAGAACCACGATGTAATTACACAATATATTTCAAAATAAAGTTGGATTTTCTGATTTTTTGAAACCGACTCATCAAGTAAAGAAAGTTAATAGACTGCGAGTTTCCTCTGCACGCGTGCGCACACTACTTGCATGCAAATTTAATTGCCGGCCCCGAAAAGGTTTTTTTTTGAAAGAAATTTTGATCGGGTAAAGTAAAGATCCGGTTTTCTGTTTCTTACTACGCACGCGCGTTCTCCCTCTATTTTGTCGTTTTCGGCTCCAGCGCTACCGAGACGGCCACGTCTTCCAAGATCTCTCGGTCTTTTTTTTCTTTTGTTTTTTTCCATAATTTGTCGCGGCATGTCAAACTTGGTCAACGCTGTTAAAAAGTAATATGAAGTGTGAAAGGGGTATTTTTGACATTCAACAAAGATGTTTTCAGGAGAATTATCATTGAGATCCCAATCATTTCAATAATTCATCTTCTCCATTGAGTAATGTAAATATAGAAGTTTATAAAACCTAATGACTGAACCAAATAATGATATGTCATTAATATGGTTAGGATCTCATTTATTGAGATCCATTTCTTGTATAGTGAAGTATAGGCTATTTGACACAAAATAATGACTGCTTTAAAGTCTTTTTGAAGTCATTTCAATGTGATAATGTACTCAAATTATGGTTTTTTGTCTTTGTAATTATTTTTTGGGACGATTAGGCTGGAAAAAAGAAAAGAAAAGTAAAGGACAGCCAGAGTAATTATAATGGGAGTCCTGCAAATGAGGGTTAGACTGTCCAGCTGTAAAGTCAAAACATTTCAGTAATTGGACTGCATTTCTGTACTAAAGTTTATCATCATGAATCATGATGGCTTCAAATTGGGTATGCTCTCTGTATTCCGTAAAAACAATAGCATATCAATCTGTAGTACTCCACCTGGACCTGAAACCAAGGACATCTGAATTTCTACACTATAATATTATGTGCGCACCGAAAAATACATAGTGTTATAATATATATATATATATATATATAGACACACACACATATATATATATAGACACACACACACGTATGTTAGGAACTGCCGGTTCTTGTTGTTTTTGTAGTAATTTTTGTGTATTAACAAATTCTTGTTGCGCTACTAGCATTACTCATATAATTGTATTGTATTGTATTTATTTATAATTCATATATATTTTCTTTTAACAACCCTGCTTCGATATTGAGCCCTCAATATTTGAATCACCAAAAAGTCTACTCAATTTTTTTTTCTTACAGTGGGATACACAGTCGATATTCTTCGGATGTGTATAGGATAAATTGATCGAATTTGCATACCATCTCACAAATTATGCATGTATGACTCTCTGTGTACTCATTTACAAACTATGTAGGTAAGGCAAACTCATAAAAAATTCATGCATGAACTCAAGGGCGGCTTGTGGGAGAGCATATCCTCGTTCGTTCGTCTATCTATATCTTTAATTCTCTCTCTCTTTTCAAATAATATTTGAGCCCATCTTCAAATCTTCCCTTTTTATGCTTTTCAGTTTCAGAATTGGAAAGTCGAAGCTCTTCAACAACACTTTCATGGTGCTGAATTCCATGACAGCTTAAAAGAATCTCAACCCACTGCCTAATTTTCTTCTCTTCTTATCAAAAAAACCCCACTGTCACTTTTTTTATTTCCATTGATGGCTCAAAAGCACTTGCATGAACTTCTGAAAGAGGATCAAGAACCATTTCTTCTCAAAAACTACATTGCTGACAGGCGTTCCCAGCTCAAAAAACCCTGCTCACCCAAAACCCATTTACAGGTAGGGATACGAAAACCTGCTGGCATCTCAGAAAAGCAACAGCAAACGATTTCGAAATTCTCTCACAATCTCTGCAAAAAATCTTGCCTTTTCTCCTTCGTTGACTCTCCTCATGACCCAAGAAGGTCTCCACTCTTAGAATTCCAAACTCCAGTGGCCAAAAGCCCTTGTAGAAGAAGCCCAAATGCGATTTTCCTTAATGTCCCTGCTAGAACCGCGACTCTGTTACTTGAAGCTGCTCTTAAGATTCAAAAACAATCCTCCAAAACCAAAACCCAGAACAAAAACCACGGCGATTTCGGCCTATTCGGGTCGTTCTTGAAGAGGCTAACGAGCAGGAACCGGACCCGTAAACGAGAAATCGGAGCCCATGGGGTTAAAGTCTCTGCGAAGGATATTTTAAGGTGGGATTCTTCTGTTGGGCCAAAGAGGTCCCCTAGTGAGCGAATCGGTGAAAGAAAACAGGGGATTAGGCAAAAGAGTTATCGTGAAACAAGCGTTTGTGAGAATGGATTTTCTTGTAATTGCAATGGCAGACCCAGCAGTGCAGTTTGGTCCAAGAGTAATGAACATCAGTCTATGAATTTTGATCTGGAGACTTCGAGCAGTAGTCAGAGTGAGGAATTACTTGAACCAGCGATTGAGTTTGTTAACCAATTAATTGATGACCCTGATATTACTTACTGTGAGAATCGATTCTGTGAAAGCCCTTCTCGTTTTGTGCTCCAACGGACTCCATCTTCTGGTCTACGGACGCCGACATTCTCTTCGCCGGAAAAGTATCCGATTCGTCGCAAAGAAGAGGTTTGGTTTTTCCCTTATTATTATTATTATTTTCCAATTATGAACAATGGTGATGGTTCTCATTATTCTAAATCCATCAAAAAACGTCGAGTTTTGGATTAGGACATAATTTCAGTGAATTATTGATGTCTTAATATAGTTTATATATGTCACTGATTTTGTTAGGACAAAGAGAATTATGATGGGGCAAGCATAAAAAAATTCCAATTACAGCAAGAAGAAGAGGAGGATAAGGAACAATGTAGCCCTGTTTGTGTATTGGACCCTCCATTTGAGGACGATGACGATGAATGCGAGGACGCTGATGCCTTGGACGTTGAGTGCAGCTATGCAACTGTACAGAGTATGTAACAACAACCACACGTGTACTCTCTTAAGTTTTTGTACCATTTCATGTTTGTTGTGTCATGCGTGTTCTATTCATTGTTCTTGCATACCTAATTTTCTAGTTTAGCCTCCGTAGAATTAACAAAACTAAGTTTTGTTCGAAATTGGATAAAAAGAATTAAAGTTCGTACATGGAAAAAGTTGCGCAATTTCTTCACCTTTGACATGGTAATTAGTACAAGGACGTTATCTTGTGCATTCTCTGGTTTAGACTTTAAAATATGAATGTTTGTTGTATAAAACTTGATGGGTGTCAGGGGATTAATTAACAATGGGGCTAAACCAGGACATTTTGATTGCTTGTGACCTACTCTTTAATGGTGGACGGCCTTAGCTAATGGTCACGGTCCCTTTCATTGTATTGGCAGTGAGCTGCTGATAACAGTTGACCTAATTTTCCCAGTTCCTTCAATGTTAAGCATGTTTGGTGGAACCCATGAGAAAGTGAATTCATAATCTAATCTCTTCTGGGAATTCAAAGCTCAGATGTCCTTTGTACTTGCATGATTCCATGGATTTATCCTGTACTGAGTCCCTCAGTAATGGGTGTCAATTCAATGAAATGGAAGAGTTTACGGTACATAATATAGTGTTAGTTATATCACTTCCCAAGTGAATTTAGGTTCAATTAATTAGATCTAGACATGAAGCTACGCTTTGTTACTTCAAAGCATTTACTCTTGTTGAAGGGAATAAATTCAATTAATTTGATGGACAATCAAACGAGTTGTGGATACTGATATTCTCTTTACTTTTCTTGTATCTGCAGGAGCGAAGGACCAACTACTGCACAAGCTTCGTAGATTTGAAAAACTGGCAGAACTGGATCCGGTAGAACTAGAGAAAAGAATGTTAGAAGAAGAATTTGAAGATGATGACAACGTTGGTGTTGCTGTAGTAGAGGTAGAAGAGGAACATGACAATAACAGATCATTGTTGTGGGATAAGCTGAAGAGCTTTGACAGTCTTATTGCACAACAACTCGGTAAATCCGGATTCAATCATCTAAGGCAAATTCCGAAAGACATGAAGTGCTTGGTTTCAGATCTCATCGACGAGGAAAGCCGAGAGAAAAACGACTACTACATTGACAGAGAAGTGGTTGCGAAAAGGGTTTGTAAGAGGTTGGAGTCATGGAAAGAGGTGGAGTCTAACACCATTGATATGATGGTAGAGCAAGATTTCAGAAAAGAATTTGAAGAATGGAAGAGAAGTCAAGAGCAGGTGGAGGAGACTGGATTGGATATTGCAGTTGCCATCTTTGGATTGTTGGTGGAGGAATTAACAGAGGAGTTAAATTCTGATATCATTTGACTGATATTTTGATTCGACTTTCTTTCTGTTTTCTTTTCCTTTTAAAGTTGAATGTTAAGGAGAAGGGTATAGTCTAACTTGGGCTAAGGAATAGACTAATTAGACAGAATAGTAGTATGATGTGGTCTATGAATCATGTACTAATTGGGGACAATAATATATATATAAATATATATATATATAGTACTACATGTTTATTATTGTAGAAAAATAGGAGCAATTGTAGAGAAGAATAGAGGCAATATTTGGTGTGTATGTATATTGATTTTACATTACAATTACAACCTCATATATATAGGGATCAAACATTACACCCTAAGACAAATGTTCCATAATTTGAGGAGCAAATTATGGGACAAAGGTTCCATAATTTGAGGAGCAAATTATTCCATAATTTGAGGAGCAAATTATGTCATAATTTGAGGAACAAATTATGCCATAATTTGAGGATTTAATGTCAATACTCCCCCTCAAGCTGGATCAAGAGGATTGATTGAGCCAAGCTTGGACAATAATTGGTGAAAATGACCAGAAGACAGAACCTTTGTAAAAACATCAGCAAGTTGATCATGGCTTCGAGTGTAAACTGTTTGAATAACTTGATTCTGAACTTGATGACGAATAAAATGACAATCAACTTCAATATGTTTTGTGCGTTCATGAAACACGGGATTAGCAGCAATATGTATAGCAGCCTGATTATCACAAAAAAGAGTCATAGGAAGACTACTTGGAAAACCCAAATCTCCGAGCAAACTCTTAAGCCATATTAGTTCACATGCACTGGATGCCATTGCACGATATTCAGCTTCAGCACTAGAACGAGCAACCACATGTTGTTTTTTGCTACGCCAAGAAACAAGATTTCCACCAACAAACATACAATAGCCGGAAGTGGACTTTCGATCAAGGGCATTTCCAGCCCAATCAGAATCACTATATCCTATAATCCGTAAGTGACCGTGCTTAGCTAGAACTATGCCACGACCAATAGAACCCTTGAGATAACGTAAGATTCGTTTGACAATGCCCAAATGGAAAAGAGTAGGAGCGTGCATGAACTGGCTAACAAGACTTACACCATAAGCAATGTCAGGTCGAGTAATAGTGAGATAAATGAGCTTACCAACCAACCGTTGGTAATCACTAACTCCTTGTAACGGTTCACTGGCTGTATCAAGATTTAATTTGCTATCCAGTGGAGTGGATGCTGGTTTTGAATTCATCATTTCGGTTTCCTCTAGCAAATCAAGAATATACTTCCTTTGATTTAGAAATAAACCTTTGCTGGAAACTGCCATTTCAATGCCAAGAAAGTAATTTAAGGAACCAAGATCCTTAATAGGAAATCGAGATTGAAGAGTGGTTTTGAGTTGAGAAATAGCATCAATACTATTCCCAGCAATAATAAGATCATCAACATAAATTAGGACCACCACTATAGTATTGGAAGAATGACGAATGAACAAAGAAGAATCAGCTGTACTGCGAGAGAAACCAACCTCTTGAAGAACGGTACTTAACTTGGCGTGCCAAGCACGCGGAGATTGTTTCAACCCATAGATTGATTTGTGTAGGTGACAAACCAAAGAAGAATCCGAACTCTGTGGATGTCCTGGAGGTAGTTTCATATAGACTTCTTCTTCAAGATCCCCATGAAGGAAAGCATTTTTGACGTCCATTTGACTCATAGACCATCCACAATTTACGGCAACTGAGAGGAGAGTACGCACTGTATTCATCTTAGCAACAGGAGCAAACGTCTCTTTGTAATCCACACCAAAGGTTTGAGTAAATCCCTGGGCCACAAGGCGAGCTTTATGCCTGTCAATGGTGCCATCCGAGTGAAATTTAGTTTTATATACCCAGCGGCTCCCCACTGGTTGTTTTCCAGGAGGAAGTTTAACAACACTCCAAGTCTGATTTTCAGCAAGAGCTTGAAGCTCTTCACCCATAGCTTGTCGCCATATTTCCTGAGAATTTGCTTCCTTGAAATTCTTAGGTTCATGAACAGTAGAAATAG
Organism: Tripterygium wilfordii; assembly: GCF_013401445.1. Classification (NCBI taxonomy): domain Eukaryota; kingdom Viridiplantae; phylum Streptophyta; class Magnoliopsida; order Celastrales; family Celastraceae; genus Tripterygium; species Tripterygium wilfordii. Next base: position 2,297,335 of record NC_052244.1, read on the forward strand.
CGGTGAGAAATGCCACATGAGCTGAGGAAAGACGATGATAAGTGACATACTTGGAGAGAGGATGACAAGCAGAAAAAGTGACGTAATCTTGAAGTTTTGTTGGAGGGACGCGGTTTCGAGTAGGATTCCGTCGAACCAATGACGGTGAAACCTCATGATTATTAATGGAAGCAAGCACCTCATGATTATTAGTGGAAGCAAGCACATGCACATCTTGGAGATTCTCGGGCTGTTCGGCTGGAGCATTTTCAACCAAATTTTCAGCTAGCACATTTGGAAGGAGTTCAGCCTGTCCAGTTGGAGGATTTTCAGCTGCCTGGTGCGGAACAAACTCAGCAATATTAGGCTTGTGAGGAACCCCTTCAGAAATAATCTCGGATATAGGCAAGGGAAACACGTCCTCTAAATCATCTTGAGAATTTGAATAATAAGGTGTTGCTTCTTCAAACATAACATCTCTGGAGACAAATAATCTTCGAGAATCAGGATGATAACATTTATACCCTTTCTGGGTCGAAGAATACCCCAGAAAAATACACTTAGCAGCTCGGGCATCAAGCTTATCACGATGAGCTGCTTGTATATGCACAAAGCAAGTGCAACCAAATACTTTCAAGTGAGACCCATCAATAGTTTTCTCCTGCAAAACTTCAAGGGGAGATTTAAAAGATAACACTCGGCTCGGAAGCCGATTAATGATATAAACTGCTGCTAATACTCCATAAGACCAAAAAACTTTTGGAACATGCATGTGAAGCATCAAAGCACGAGTTTTTTCCAACAAGTCTCTATTTTTGCGTTCTGCTACTCCGTTCTGTTGAGGAGTACCAACACAACTAGTCTGATGCACAATGCCATGAGAATATAAATACTGTGTCATATTTTTAGACATGAATTCTGTGCCATTATCAGAACGAAGTGTTTGAATTTTAGAGGAAAATTGAGTCTGAACAAGCATATGAAAATCTTTGAAGATATTCATAACTTCACCTTTTGATCTCAACAAGTACACCCAAGTAACACGTGAGAAATCATCAATAAATGTAACAAAGTATTTAAAACCATCAATTGATTCAAGAGTAGGTCCCCAAACATCGGAGTGAACAAGTTCAAACATTCTAGTAGTTCTAGAAGAAGAAGACACAAAAGGTAATCTAGTAGATTTTGACAAATGGCAAATTTCACAAGAAAAATAATTGGTATCAACATTTGGCAACAATTTAGTGAGAATATTATCTGAAGGATGTGCTAAACGTTGATGCCAGAGAACATGATCTGCCGAGGAAGAAGGAAAAAACGAGACTTGAGTACTTTTGCTAGGTTGAAAATTTCCTGAGATGTAGTAGAGACCTTGTAGGAAAAATCCTCTACCAATGATCTTCTTGGTGACAAGATCTTGAAAAAGTACCTCATGAGGAAGAAATATAACACAACAATTTAAAGTTTGAGTGAGTTTTCTAACCGAAAGTAACTTGACTGGAAAAGATGGAACATATAAAGCCATTGAAGTCACATCTTTAGACAACAATTTAAGTTTACCTTCACCAAGAACAGGAACACCATTCCCATTGGCAATTGACACATGGGATGGAGTAGAAAATTTTTTGAAGTCAGACAAATTGGTTAATTTATTTGTCATATGATTAGTGGCACCAGAATCAACAATCCAAAAATCATGCACGGTATTAAATTCTATAGCAGTAGAGAATGCACTGAAAATACCTTCAAGGTTGTCATTGGATTGATGTCCCGAGTCTGATAAGAACCCAGCAAACTTACCAAGAAGGGTTGTGGAATTGGAGTGTCCTATACCAGAAGCTCCATGTATTGAATTTGAGGTATAATTTACTCTTCCCTTCTCCTGAAGATAGGTTGCAAACTCATTTATAAGGGAAATTGGATTTGAGGTGTAATTTACCATATCTCCCTGTAATGTTTCTACAACATGACCTGCTCCGATACCATGTAGAAAAATAGGAGCAATTGTAGAGAAGAATAGAGGCAATATTTGGTGTGTATGTATATTGATTTTACATTACAATTACAACCTCATATATATAGGGATCAAACATTACACCCTAAGACAAATGTTCCATAATTTGAGGAGCAAATTATGGGACAAAGGTTCCATAATTTGAGGAGCAAATTATTCCATAATTTGAGGAGCAAATTATGCCATAATTTGAGGAACAAATTATGCCATAATTTGAGGATTTAATGTCAATAATTATATATTATTGTCCTTTCTTCCACATAATGTATGCTGGACATTGTTATGTTAAATTGCATCAGATTAATTGTTGATGGAACATGGGATTAAACACTAACTTATCTGACATGCAAGTAGAGAACAATTCTATGATCTGTACAAGATTAGTCATCAAACCCAATTATTGCAACCTAAAGTTGGCTTGCAATTTCTTGTTTCAACCTCATTAACGTTTGCGTATATTCTATCCGTTCCAATCCCGTCCGATAGTTTACAAAATTTTTGTAAGGTATTGTTGTTCCAAGACAATGTGTGGGAGAATTGTAATGTTTATGAATTCAAACCCTGGTTATTAGAATACACACTTCTTGTTGTTGCTACACCAACAGCTCAAGTGTTTATGTTCTATCATGGAAGTACGGCTAAATTCTAGCAAGTTAATATTTTTCAATGGAAATTTAGAATAATAAACGATCTCATCATCGCGCTATCAAATCAAACTCAGAAATATAAAGAAATGAGTAAATGACTACGTCGAGTTCAAGTGAGCAGAACTTCAAAAGAAAGCTGAAATCAATTTGTTGATTATGGGCTTTGACATCAACCAGGCTTAACGAGCCGTTAACACCGTTGGTACAAACTTCATTGGGCCCATTTCTAGTCTCGGCCTGGCTATATAACGTTATAACCCGTTAAAAGTTAAAACTTAAAGATTTAAGATTGGACAACGGATATGGTTTACATTGGGCCCAACTCCGGTTATCGGCCTTCCTTTGTAGAATGGAGAAAATTCATGGGTGGACCCAACTCCAGTTCTGGGCCCGCCTTGTAGAATGAAGAATGGTAGCTTTAGTCACATCCCGGTTTTTTTTAAAGTCACCTCAGTTTAATAGCAACCCAAATTTTTTACAATTTTCCTATTAACACCCAAAGTACAGAAAATATTAGACAATTTAGAAATACACGCATGCCCAAAACAATGAATAAAAACAGGGGAAGAACACTTCTTTCTCCATCGCCTGTCAACCATTCCTTTGATTGACATAGGTCATGAGCAATCTAATTCAAAGGAGAGACTGCTTTGGTAGAATTCATTTTGTGTGAAAATCCGAAGAATTGCTCCACATCAGATGCAGCTATAAAATTACATCGCATATTTCGTAGATTGAAATGCCATATATAAATCTGAAAAAAAAATAGCATACAATAGAACACAGAGTTCTATGGCTCCTCGCCGGTTAAGCTTACCTTCTCCGCTTCTTGTATAGATGGCACCTCCCCTTTAAAGCCAAGCAAGCGGCTTGAGGCTCTTCTTCCTTCTTTCTTGAATGGGCACAAAGGCTCATCCATGTACGGAGTGACTTCCTCTCGAGCCGTTGAGGTACTGATGATGCAATTTGTTTGAAATCAAATCGAAGAAACAACAAGATCAAGAGATAATCTCAATATACCTAATTTAGATTTGCTATTTGAAGTAGACACCCACATCATGAACGCCAAAAACCCATCAGATCTTCTTAATGAGTTCAAAAATTCCAATTCTCGAACCTCTGACTTATCTTGGTGATGGTGAGGTAATGGTGAGGTAGTAAATTCCCATCATATCTTGGATCGACGACATCATAGCTCTCCCATCAGATCTTCAACTTCAACAGAGTACTCCCCTGTTAAGACTTCTAATGCTTCAAAGAAAGTGGGGTGTTTTAAGCCACAAACTCAAAATATCTATGGTCAATGTGAAGTCAACGTAAGTCGGGGTGTCTTTAATAAAAATTGGGGTGTGACTAAAGTTTCTCAATGAAGAAACTTTATTGAGTGGGCCCACCTCTAGTTCTCCAGTCTTGCCTTATATATATTTTTAAAAAAGTAAAAAAGTTAATTGTTAATTAAGTAACGGGAAATATGGATTTTGGGCTCCACAATTTTACAAAAGTGATAGGGATCACAATCATCCTAGTAATCAATCATGTCTCTTGATTGATGTAAATCAGATTTTGTGGACCCTTACACTTACATCAATCCGTGATCAAGATTGATTACTGGAATGATTGAGATCCCTATCACTTTTAAATTCGATAATAATTCTAAAATTTATAGATTGAATCGTCAAAATAAATGTCACATTAACTAATTTTTACTTTTATTCAAATAATGTCACGTTATTCTCTTAACATATATTTTATATCTTTATTAAAGAAAAGAGATGACTTTTGCATATTATGAGTCATCGGATGTGAATTTCATATTCTAAAATTCAAAGGTAATTGAAGAATCCCGAATTCGGTGACTACGCTTTGAGATAGAAGTTTGATCTGTATTTGCAGTCGAAAAACTACCAAGGCTTGTCTTCTAAGTTCTGATTGCCTTGGGAGCCATTTGTTTAGTGCCACGTAAAAATGGGAGCAAGGCAATAAAAGGAGGAGGACCAGAACAAGATTGAACGCGGTCGTATCCAAAAAAAAGTCCAAAACCATCAAATGACAAATGTAGCCCGCATTTTTGTCGGACCCCACCAACCCCCTCAATCTAGCCGATTCCTCGGTCCCCCCTTGTTGGTTGGATCCTCGGTCCCTCACCATAGTCTTTTTTTAAGAACGTAACGTGACCTTTTGTACCACGTGCGTTTACGATTACGGCATAGAATTTTCCACGTGAATAAAAGTAATTAAAACACGTTTAACATATTTATGACTTATGAGAGTATGTTTCTACGTCTTGCCGCAAACATATATAATACTTTTACTCCCTCGCGTTATGGCCACATGTTGTATTCTCTCCATGCAACCCATCACATAACACCCCCCAACCCAAATCTATAAGAAAACCCAATTATCCCCATTAGGTTATTCAGTTCCTGCTAATACCTCGAGTTCGTACGTGCGGTTTTGTAAAGCAGGGAATAGATGTCATCATCATCAACTTCATGCACAAGCAACAACCAAAGCCCCATTCCTTCC